>NC_135216.1:13895228-14130228 GCF_052324685.1 Brachyhypopomus gauderio | reverse complement strand
AGTCCAGATCCTGAACCCCTAAAGTCCAGATCCTGACCCCCTAAAGTCCAGATCCTGACCCCCTGAAGTCCAGATCCTGACCCTTTGAAGATGGTGAAGCTGAAGAAGAGTTGTTCTTCCAGACGTGTATGTGTCTGTATGTGGCATGTCTCTCTTCATCTTGCATTTAGGCACTGGGCAGAGAACGAGACTCGACAGAAGCACATCTGCTCATTCATATTCCATTTCTCATGACTCTCTGAGCACAGCGTAAATGCTGCTGCCTTTATTTGGACATCTTTGTATTTGCTTTTAATATTAATTTCATTTTAACAAACACGTACCCAACACCATGCTCACTATTGCCAAAATAGTGCCATATACAAAACACACAAAACTCTGCTTGCTCGTTTTGAACAATATAAAACTGCAACTGCAGAATGTTGCAGTCTCTCATAAAATAACTTGAACGCGACATTTGGCGCTCTCCAAGCATAAAACAACCATAACGGTGACAACCATGACATTTAATTTTTACTCCCAGTATTCATATAACCTACATGTCTTACTCAACCCAGTGCTGTCGAACCAAAGTGCTGTCTCATCTTCTTCTCTGGTAACACTTTAAATATTTTGTTCCTGTTTTATTTGGCCAAATATTATCTGATTGGATAAATCTCGACATTCTAATGACAGACTAGCATCAAAGCAGCAAAGGTACAATTTCCAAATTGTTATAGAACAGCAAAAAGAAAATACTATCGTCACCCGTCAAAGTATGCCGCATGACTGGGGTTCAGACCTTGAGTCCCAGCTGTGCCACACACTGTCCATGGTGTCCTGCTCTCAAGGATATCCACAGCGTTCTCCTCGCAAGTGAAGAATGGAACAGTGCCCACCACATCTGTTGTTTATACAGATGTGCAACTTATATTAAGATTAGTAAGGAAGTGCTCAACTAAATTAGTTGGGGGGAAAAGTGCAGACAAAAAAAATTATTAAAAGCCATAACTTAAAAACCTGCACCTATAACTGTTCCACTACGTTCATTCTGAAGACGAGTGATCATATAAAAATGTATAATGTATAAAATTGCCATATCATTTAACCTGGAAATAGGGGATACGATGTTGTGTGCAATGTAAAGAGAGAGCTATGCTGAACACCAGATGTAAGATTGCTTTGAGCTCGAGAGAGTGAAAGATGCACTCAGAGGAGAATGGGCCACATCTGACTCCTGATCACCAGTCAAGAAGTCCAGGTCCACATTTTGTACATGGTTGTCAATGGTGTCCTGCTCGTGACCTGTCAGTGTGCAACGTGACAAACTGAAGCGTCTGTCCTGCGTCTCTCCACGTTCAGCACTTCTAGCGATGCAATGCGACAGTTCCTCTTGTAAGTGTGAAACGTTCCCTGTGATGATACCCATGTTGCATTTTCTTGCATTCCTCATTGGCGGCAGTTACAAACGGTTCCCCGTTCCTCCATTTCAGAAAGCCGGAGCAGGACATGGCACGGTGCCGTCTGCAGGACTGCATGTCTGGACACGAGATTGCTCCGGTACTGGTGACATTCCAGCCAGAATAACCAAATGAGATCCTTAAACTTCTCCTAGTTTGGAAGGGTTCACATGTTTATAGGCATAAATTACACCTTTCCCTGCAATTCAAACATCTCCATTTAATATAGCAATGCAATTTATTATATAACTTAATACTAATGAGTAAGAAAGATTAATTGAGCCCCTTTCTACTTATGCAACTATGTAGCTATGTACGACTATGTACTATTTATTCACAGCAAACACCTTTTGTACATAGAACAATACAAGCCCATAACACTGTCAAGTACTCAAAGACTGGGAATACATTTGTGGTCCCTCCACACCAAGAGTGCTGGGCTGGACCTCAAGGTTTTACTTTGTAATGCAGAATGTCACTTCAGATGTAAAGAGATACCAAACAATCAGGACTTTTATTTGGTAGATTATTTAGCTGTCACTCGTCACCTTGGACACCAAATTGTAGTTTAGAGATTTGCATGTTCACCGTTCACCCGAACCACAGTTCACAATCAGGTTTATGCTGTTCTTTTGTGTATGAAAATACCACAACACCAGCAGTGGCAGGGTGTATACGTAACACCTGAAGCTACATGTCTAAGGTTTTTTAAGAGGTTAGAAAAAGTGCACACAAAACACATTTACAGACTAGCTTATTTGACTTGCATGCTTATCCAAAACTGGCAGGCAGTCTTGGGTAGGGCTACCGCTGAGTTGTAAAGATGCCATATCAATTTGCACATCAGTGCTCACAAATCTCTCAAATCTCTTCCGTTCTCTCTCTCTGGGAGTTTCACAAAAACATTACAAAAATCACAAAAATTGTGATGCAATAAAAATGCAACTAATGTTATAATAAATGTTTACAATGTGCGTGTGTGTATGTGTGAGACAGAGAGACAGAAACGGAATGAAAATGAGAGTGCAGACGTGGGTTTTGTGGTGTGAAATCCTGCAACCTGACAATGCAGACAGACGGCAATAACAAAATAACCACCCAGAGTTTTGGAAGCATGTGTAATCTGTTTTCACATTTATATTTTGAAAGTACCCTGTCTCATCTCTTGTCCCTTGACTGAGTATAGATGAAATCTCAAAATAAGTTGTGAGGAGGAACATTCACACCCAGACAGCCATACTGTGGGCCCCTGAGATATGAGACAAGCTTAGCAGATACATTGTGATTTCTTTCATAATCTGGTGTGCAGATGTGATGGTGTAGGTGGTCAACAATACTAATATTTGGGTAATACTGAACACATCACATTTCCTGGGCAACAGAATATCTTATCATCACCCACCTGACTGCCTGTTGAAACAGGACTATGGTAGCATGGATAAATGTATTTCTCAGACTGGCATTAAATACACAATGTGACTGAGTTGAGCGTGCATTTGTATATGGCTGTGTATTCTACACTATGGTGTCCTTTTTGTTCTTGCTGTCACGGGGACTGAGTGCTAAATTATTTAGGTCCTCTCTCTAGGACATCTCCTTAAACCTCCAGAAAAGTGGAGAGCACAAAAATTCACTCACTCATTGACACTCATACATGCAGGCACGCATAGATAAATTCGTTTTGATTCTCTCACTCCTGTTCAGTCACACACAAGTGACAGAAATCTTATCATCTTGTGCTTTTTAGCTTTATTAAAAAGTATACCATCCTACACAGCATGATGATGTGTTGTCTTGTTTTCTTAATGCTCACCATGCCCCACCCTACCACTGGAAAATCAACATTCCAGAGCTCCACAGGGTCCACTGCCATGCCCCTAACATCTCGTTAACCCAATTATCCAAGTGGGTCCTCTATCTCCACGGAAACTCGTCACTGACCCCACCCACTCTCAGCTAGAAGCCTTGAAAATATCTGCAGAACAAACAAAGAGCAAGAGGAGAAGAGAGTACACACATACTCATATACACACACTCTCTCTCTCTCTCTCTCCCTCACACACACACACACACGCGCGCGCACACACACACACAGTCTCCCTCTTTGCAAGGAGTGTCTTACTGGCTACAGTAGCTGTATTCATATTTATAGAGCAGCTCGATGAAACATTTTTAAATTCATTGTGGTTTTGGAGCCCCTCCCACAAATGCTCTCTAATTTAAAGTCTTATTATAGCCCAGCAAACACACAAATGCAGAGAGATTTGGGGCACACAAGTGCCCACCATTTTGGAAGAGAAAAACCACCATCACGTTGCAGTTTTTCAGGGACACACACACAAACTACCATTTACAGACACCATACACCACATACATCTATATCATGTAAACTGACACAGAAATTAAACACACAGACACACACACACACACACACACACACACACACACACACACACTATCGTTTACATCACCCTGTCCTCCAACCCTCCCGGCCTCGTCTATCTCTCCCAGGTACAGGCTGAGAGGTTTCCCCTCCCCCACTAGACTGGAACAGCATCTTAATTAGCAAGTGAGAGAGGGAAAGAGGAATGGAAAGGCAGACAGAGAGAGAGAGAGACAGAAAGAGGAAGAGAAAGACAGAGAGTAAGACAGATCGGGAAGGAGAGGGAGGAGAGAAAGATGAGAGGAAAAAAGAGGGAGCGACTGTGATAAAGCTGTGACTGCACTGTGCTCTGTGGTTGTCATGGCGACTGTAGTGAGCAGGTACAGAGCAGTCTCCTGGGAAAGAGCCAGCAGCCCTACACTCCTCCATCCAATCCCTTTCTCCATCTCTCTCATTCCGCATCCCCCTTTCTTCTTTTTCCTTTCTATGTAAATACAGCTTCTGGTGTATTAAGGACATGGAGCACTGACTACACTGCACAAGCTAATTCAAAACAAGCCAATTCCCTGATGCCTTCAAACATTTTCCTGTCATAGCGATGGCAGATTCACAATTACATGTTTAACCAACAAGCACTTCATGAAGAGCTTAACATGGACATTAATGCATGTGGAGATAAGGGCCGGTAGAGTGATGAAACAGCCGTATTGGTGCCATGACCCGGATTTCACCTGTTAGCACCCAACGTGTTTGGCTCTGCCTCAGGGGAGGTGTGGGCTGGATGGGTGGAGACCAGTGGGAGGAGAGTGTGGAGCAGCTCATGTAGTTCCATGTGAAAACTGAGATGTTCTGAGATGTGAGGTGTCGGACGCTCTTCCCCCACTTAACTGTGCTCTTCAGTGGGAATCGTGTTTTTTTTCCTTTTAAGATTAAACTGCAACCACTTAAATGTATAATGATACATTTACGTGGTTGCAGTTTAATCTTACACATACATACTGATAAGCAAACAGTATTCCATTTATGAGAGTAAATAAAAGCAGATAATAACTAACATCTCTAAGTAGGTCTTATAGCTGTTTTACCTGTAAAAAAAAAAAAAAAACCTTTGACATCCATGTTGTAAATCAGAGTACAATTAAATGTATTTACAGCCTATTATGAGAAGGTTTATATGCTTGCTTTGTCACAAGTAAAAAATGTCATTACTAAAATGAATTCTGCATACATGGCTCATTTGGGGTATACTTTTATGCATCCCACTGTATTCAGACTCTTCCTTACCACCACCCACCTGTATGAGATACACACTTAGCCTATGTGACATAGTTTTCACCCGGTGTACACAACTACTATTTTGCTGTAGTTGTGTATGTGCATGTATGTAAGCACTGCACCAGACGATCTGAGAAATTTCCTGTGTCCATCTGCTTCAAACATTCCTCTCAACCGTTTTCACTTACTCCTCCTCCTCTTCCTCTATGGTTGTCTTTGTCGTTTGCAGCACAAAACACTGATTCAGTACTGACCAACATGATCCTCAGCACACACACACACACACACACACACACACACACACACCCTAGAGCGGAAGGGAAGTGTGTCCTTTTAGCTACACTGCCAGATCTAAATTAAACTTTGGCAAACAGGTCTGTATAGGATATGACTTCTCTAAACAGAGTCACATTTGACTTCCGATCAGGAATACCTCAACATTTGACTGCTATAATAATATAAAAAATAAATATAACAACTATAAATCAAATGACTTTTGATTGACACCAAAATGGCAAGACTGTGTGTATGAAGTGACCAGTGAGGTGACTTGAGTGAGTTTGACTTCCGATCAGGAATACCTCAACATTTGACTGCTATAATAATATAAAAAATAAATATAACAACTATAAATCAAATGACTTTTGATTGACACCAAAATGGCAAGACTGTGTGTATGAAGTGACCAGTGAGGTGAGAGAGATTCATAGATAGAGAATGAGACATGTATTCCCATAGGTGTAGTTTTTGGTGAGGATGTGGGGGACATGCCCTCTGTATTAGTTCCTGCTCACACTAATCATATAATGACGTTGGGTGATGTGACTAGTGTCCCCCCAACCCCCAGAGTTGAAATGAAACCTAGACCACGGTGTATCCCATTTTTTTTAATGGCCATGTTTATAAGAAATATATAAATAATCTTTTCTTTTTACATTTGTTATGAAGTAGCAGTAACCCGCTTAAAGAAATGGCAGTGTTTATTCTCAATTAAAGATCATTTCTCTAATACGCATCGATATTTTCTGACTAAAATGCCGCGGGAAGTTGTTTCCGACGCTCCGCACAGCTCGGGGTCGTAGTTGCCCCCCTCAACGCCTGCCATTCCCCATGACGTCACCCCTCTCGCGCTACCTCCGCTGCGTTCTCTCTACCCCACCCCGCGCTGCCCGGCCTGCATCACCGCATGGTATGCGTGGACCGAGTCCACGGACGTGCCAAAGCACTAAAACGAAGGACAAAAGCGCGTAATTAGATGGGACGCGTTAATTATAGCCTACCCAAACACGCGCGATCGTGCGCACGCACACACACACACACACAGAGGAAGAGACGCATCAACACAGACTACTCTGGGAGGGGGCGCAGGCCAACTCCGTGTCCCTGACCTACAATCCCAACCTACCAACCTACTAATCAAAGGCCTTCAATACAGTCAATGGAACAAAATAAGTCGAGGGAACCCCGCATCGTCACGGAGGGGGCTTTCAGTTAGGATGAGCTCTAGCTTATCAGATGCCTATGACAGGCAGAGACACATATAGGCAATAAACCCCAGGCCGCCCGAGACACGACGTCTCCGATCAACAGACGAATATGGGTCGGTTCCCCAGATTTACTACAGAGCACTAAAGATTAGTCACGCACGGCTACAGACGATTAAGTAATACGCTGACATGCACACATACGAACACACTGGTTCTGTCATAAGTGGCCGTGCACGAATGCGACGTCCCGGTCGCATTTATCCGGAGATAACAATAGAGCTCGAGAGCGTGGCGAGTATCCGCTTACCGACACGGAGTGCGCGTGCAGCAGCGCGAGGGCTATCCAGCACGGGAGCTTCATGGTGCTCCGGACGGTCGGAACGGCAACGCGGTGCTCGCGCGCTCGCCCCCGCTTTGCCTCCAGGAAAAAAAGGGTAAAAACAAAACCTTTTACTCAGTTTTCAGTATCCAAGTTCAGTCCGGGGAAACGTCGGTACATCCGTATGGCTGAGAGCTTGGAGGATTTAATCCCGCTTAACCAAGCGAGGAGCAAAGGAGCACTGCGTTACCGGTCCGTTACCGTCCACGGACTTTTTGTGCTCTGGTCCTGTTAGATTCACAGTTAGCGAGCTCAACTCTTTAGTTTTCTCTCTCTCTCTCTCTCTCTCTCTCTCTCCCAGCCTGTCTCTCTCTACCCACACCCCTGCCTAAACGCGTGCGGGGAGACGGGGTTTGTGTGGATGTTGCTCCTACGGGTGAGGACGCCCCCTGCAGGCCACGTGAACACCAGCATGGAGCACCAGCGTCCCACTCAGCACGCTGCTGTACGAGTGTGTGTGCTGGCATGTCGCAACGACGAACAGCGATTCAAAACGTTTATGCGAGTGGGGAATCATGATCTGAATAAAAAACGGCCATCGAAACACCAGAGCATGGAAAAGGTCAAATATTAATACAGTTTGTGTGCGTAAGGATCACACTAACGAGCAAACGATTAAGTATAAATAAACATAGGCTTAAGGTTCACGGTACAGTCTCTAAACAACATTCGTAACGCAACATTCTAGGGCCCCATGGCACCAGGAAGGCGTGGAGGCCTTCTAATAATCTGTATTAATTTTCAATTTTCTTTTATATTTGCTATCGCCTCCTGGGGGTGAGAATGTGCTGGAAGTTCACCCGCAGTGTCACCCCTGCGGTCCCCTCCTGTAACTCAGTGGTTATAATCATACAGGCACTTTTAGGTTATCAGGGGTCTGTTCAACCAGTCATCAATGTAATTTAATGTCGACTGAATAAGTGTTCGTTGATGTAATTTAATACAGTGGAATTACTTCTGGAATTAGTCCTAGCCTACTTTATCTAATGTTCCTTACATCCAGGTTAATTTTGGTTTTATGTATTATTTATATAGGTGCATATTGGTAATTGCACATTAATAATATTTTCCTTTTATAACTATGGATCCCTAAGGAATAAGCCAACATTACTTTCTAGAATCATTTGTGTTCAAGAGTCAAATAAAATATCTTATTGTAAAGTACCAGACTAGTGTCTGGTAACTGCTGTGCCTTTATTGTCTTCTTGCATGCAGGGTACACAAATTCTGTCAGGAGTGAGTTGTAACCTGTGCAAACCCAAGCCTACACCAACCCTGCTGAGCCAGCAACAAGGAGATTCAAAACAGGATTTTCATTTGATCGACTTGACCACAAAGGATTCATTACTACATTATGAAACACCTTCTGCTAGTCTGCAGTCCCATCAGGAATCGTCAAGAGGATGTGAGTTGTGTTGCAGATTGCAAGTGTTTATTTTTTAATCACCACCAAACTTTAAAACAGGCTCACCTAAGTTAATGTGACTTAGTTGTTCTTAATTACTAGAGATACTAGTTGATGACATGGGGTCACTTTATATTCAGAATAACAAAACTACAGGCAAACTTTCCTACACAACTGTATGAGAAATACATAGATGTGAATATGATACCGGCAGAACAAAATTATAAGGAGGAGTCAGGGACATTTTTAAATTTTGAACTTTTTATCCATGTTTTGTTTCAAAATAAAGATCACACATTGTTTAGAGACAATCTACAACTGGAGTTACAAAAAATAGTTGCCCAGGCAGAAAGCACACACAGCATCTGTTAACTATACACATTATGGTTACAAGTGTGCTCGCATAAAGAGATCATAGGAAATATACACAAGGCTGTTTAAATATACACCGCAGTGTGTTCCAAATCAAAAACCAATGGCCAGTATGTTACAATCACTTACAAGTAGACAAAAGAATGGCAAATCTGTACACACCTTGAAACCAGGGCAGTCTACGCATCACACACACACACGCTCGCTACTATCCGCCCTGGAGCAAGGGAGGGACTATAAAAGACTTTTATTAAAAAAAAGAAAAAAAAAGAAAAAGAAAATATATATATATATAGGGGACAAGCAGATCACGGGAGGGAGGGAAGGGATGGTGAATGACTAAAAGCAGAGAGCCCATGTCTGTGTTCTTTGTACATCTATGCCATTTTAATCCAAAGGGCTTCAAAATCAACAAAAAAGTCTGATATTACAATTTACAATATACAACAACTCATAACTGAAACAACAACCAAAGAGGTGAGAATTTACACTGAAATGCACAAGATTCTATTTTTTCCTCCATTTTGTTTTTTTCTTCTTCTCATACCAAAAAGGGCCGTAGAAGCGAGTCCACATTTACATTAGCGAAGGTTTACAAATGTACAATTATACAATCAGAAGTATGTATTCACTACTGGGGTAGATTATAGGTACAGATTGGACATCAAAAACCAGAAAAACTACAAAGTTTTATATATATATTTATATATATGCAAAGTTCTACACCAAATATGCACTAAATATTTATAGAAGCAAGACCAAAAACGTCTCCCATGCTAAATGTCTGCGTCATGTTAGCAATAGAGTGTATTAGCGTGTAATGTGTGTGTGTGCGCGCGCGTGTGTGTGTGTGTGTCTTTTATGAAAGTGTGTTAGAAACATGTGTATTAGCAATAAAGTGTTTATATGCGGAAGCCTCCATGATTCAAACTGGGATCAAATGTTCTTTCATCTCATACGTACATGAACAGGAGGACCAAGGTTTTAAGTCCTAGTGGGAAAGGGACTAGGTGAAAAGATGCTAAAAAGAGAGAACTAGAACAAGCTCACAAGGACTCGGGGAGAAGTGGATTCAGCAATAGTAGGGTAGAGTTTACAGTGATCTTACACCAACATCTCCAAGATGGGTGCGGATTCGCACGCGCAGAAACGCACGTGCAGGGTCACGTGCGGGCGCGCACACGCACATCGTGGGACAGACGGGAAGGAGTTACATGATGCCGTTGGGCGCAGCACAGAGCGGGCCCAGGTCTACTCCGTTCTTCATGTAGTACTTCTCCAGCTTGGCAAGGATGTGCTTCCCGTACGTGTACTTCCGCAGAGTCGCAATGTGAGGGCGAATCTACACACAGAACACGGTCGTCAAACACGCAGCAGCAGTAACACGCGCCACCTCTGCAGGTCAGCGGGTCGCCTTCATTGAACGTCTAAGGAATCAAAGAGGTCACGTGTGTGCAGGTTAAAACACGCACCTTGTGCATTACGATCTTGCGCTGTGTTGGCTCAGCCACGTCAATCATTTTCTGCACCACGTAGTTGGCGTACTGGTCCTTCATCATGGTGTATAAGGCACTGTGCGGCCCGTCAGCCATACTGCACACCTCGTCAATCAGCATGGCCCGCTCCGAACGCAGCGAGTGCGTCACACACTTCTCCACCACGTTACTGCAGAGGTCACACGCACACACACACACTTTAAGTGCAGTCCTAATGACGTGATGCTATTCTGCATTCTGCTGTGTGTTCCAGCATATTAAAAGTTTACCTGGCAAATTTGTGCTGGCTGAGTCCCAGAACATTTCCTCTGATCTCGGAGACGATCTTGCTCTTGTCCTCTGCACGGCCGTGCTCCAGCACATGCTGAATGACGTAATTTCCATACTGATCCTACACACAGACACGCGCACACAGCGTTACAGAAATGAGCGGGGGGCGGGAGTAGACTGTGGAGAAAGGACATTCGGGGACGTTTAGTGTAAAGACAAAAGAACGCAGGTTCTTACTTGCACCAGCTGCTCTGTGTGTTGGTGTAGCTCCTCTAGAATTGGCAGGGTCTGCTCTGGGAGACAGTGCTCCAAAATACGCTGGATCACTCGACAGCCATAGGGGTGTGTGGACAGAGCAAACACCTGTGCAACACAGGACAGGACACACATGCACAGAAACACACACATTTGCTTTCATGTATAAGGGCCACTTCAAACACATCAAAGGAGACCCCTTAGACACAAACACACTTGTATGGGGTTTATGTAAAAGCTGACATTCAACTATGGTCAGAGGCCAGTTGCCATGGTGACCCACCTGTCCTTTGAAGGCGTCGATGATGAACTGAAGAGCGTGGGGCTGCACACACTCGATGCACTTCTGCACGACGTGATTCCCGTTCTGATCCTTTACGCACTTCAGCACGTGACCATCCAGCTCCCGCACCATGTCACTCTGCACATGCACACAGGTACGTCACTCCTGCTTACGTCTCTGCCAACCTGGCATTGCATCTTAAAAACACATTTCCTCAAGAAAGGGGGTGGGTTCGCTGTGAGCTGACTCATGAGTGTGATGAGGGAGTGTGTGTACTCACGATGACCTGCTGGTCAGAGGGGATGAACTCCAGTGCTTTCTGGATCACCCTGCAGCCATACATCTGCAGAGCCAGAGAAAGCACGTGGCCCCGGATCCTTTCAGCCAGTGCCAGCTTCTGTTCCAGACTGCCAAACTACACACACACGCACACCTTTTCATTCTTTTCTTTGGTTGTTTTCTTACTTTTTTTCCCCCATACAAAAGACAGCAACATCCTCAGTGAAATCCCCATGATTGATATATAGTCAATTAATTTTATATCTGGAATATGTCTGCCATTTCCAGCCTGTACAGTTCTTCGTTGATCATAGTGATTTTGAAATGATAACAGGAGTTTACAGTGCCTACCTCAAAGAACTTTTGGATGACATAATTCCCAAACACATCAACCATAAGTTGGTAGGCAGCCTGCAGAATCTCACTGAAGACCAGCTGACGTTCAGCAGAGCTTGCGCGCTCCAATTTAAGCTGGATAAACCTTAAAAATACCACAGGCAAATGTTTCACATGTTAGTACAAAGCGAGACTGACAATTCATTTTACAGCAATCCACAATTCTCTAAGAACCTGCAACTATTGACAACAGTGCTTAAACAACGCTTTCCTTCACCAAAAGTCAGGAAGGACATCAAATACTCAGCACAAAGCGTCAAAGCTTTCAAGGGGTGTGTTTGCGTGCGCACAACTACGCACCTGGAGCCATGCTGGTCCTGAGAGAACTCCATGACGTGGCCTGCTATCTCACGCAGCTGCAGGTTGGGATAGCGGTTGTTGCGGAAGTCCTCGAGCAGGCGGCTGCGCCCAGACGGCATCACGTCGGACATGCCGTAGCGCAGGCGTGATGGGAAGAGCTGGCTGCTGGGACTGAAAAGGGAGGAGCCTGTAGTGGCGCTGCGGTACTTCGCCTCGGCTCCAGGAGCCGCGGAGATGAAACGCCCGCTGCCATTGGTCAGTCCACCTGTAAGGAAAAGTCACAAAGACATTTTGGAAAGCGGCACTTGTGTACCTATATGAAATTATTAATTTTAATTTTAACCAAAGCCAGAATCAGATTCAATTGCCAGAACCTGAACAGTATTCCTTCAACGGAATTCCCATGAATCATTTGGCCCTCCCACACACAGACATACACAAGGCAGACGGACACACACATACCAAGGTTGAGATTGCTGGAGGATCCATGGGTTGAAAGGGAAGGTGGAGGAGTCAGAGAGTGGGAAGGACCTTGGTTGGGAAGCGGCATGCCAACAGGGCCGGGGGAGGAGCTAAAGCCAAGGCCGTTGTAGAACCCCCCATGGCCAATAGGAGTCAAGCTGCTGGGAGTGCGCTTATACAGGTCAGAACTGCCCGTCAAGGAATCCCGACGAGAGCCACTGGAGCTAGAGTTAGCCACTACACACACACACACACACAAACACACACACACGAGAGGAGTTAATTTATTTACACACACTTTACCAGACTGTAAAAAATGTGCATAACTGGAGTAAGACGTAAAAACAGTAAGGTACAGTTATAGTTTAGATCTACAGGTTAGGTGGTACACACCTGCTGTTCCAAAACCTCCAAGTGTTGCTCCAAGTGTAGCCCCAAGGGACGAGGACGGATTAGCATTGAATCCCAGAGAGGAGCTTCCTGGTTGGCCAGAGCCTTGAGAGAACAGGGAGGAGCTCTGAGAAGAAGAACTTGGAGACCCACTCCCATAAAAGGAGCTTCCACCAAGGGCCCCTCCCCCCTGCTGACCCGGAGCTTGCTGGGAACTCAATGCACGAAATGCTCCACTGGCCCCGCCCCCGAGACCTGCATTAGCCCCACTGGCAGAGGCAGCGGCTGCCGCCACTGTAAAAATGGAGAGAGAGAGAGAGAGAGTAAGTGAGAAAGAGAAAATGTTGTATTACTCATGTGAACTGTGTATTTCCAATGGAAGTGTAATGAGGCTGATGGATGGCTGAGGGACTACAAAAGGGTGAAGTGCCTACCGGCTGCAGTCGGGCTGATGATGACGGAGGCGGGAGCCATAAGGCGGACGGGGCCACTGCGAGCTCCTGTGTTCACCACCAGAGCTCCGGTCTGGTCATAGTATGCAGCAGGAGCAAGCACAGGGTACCCTGCAACACGTGTTAACAAGATTAAGCAGTCACGTCCACTGACTTGTGTATATTTTAAAAAGTGGTCTACTCGGATAATGTTGTTGTTGTGGGGGAGGGGGAAGCCTCACCAGGAACGCCTGCTGCCAGACCTTGGCCGAACGCCAAGGCAGAGCTCACAGCCGCCGCAGCTACAAGCTGGTCCGTCTGCTGGCCCTGCTGACCTTGGCTGGGGGTCAGAGGTCGCTGGTTACCTCCAGCTCGCATGACCTGAATAACAGTTTGGCAAATAAAGACACGGGGCACGTTAAGAAGAGGAGAGGGATTAGTAAAAAAGTGTCTCGGTTTAAGAGAAACTCGACAAAAAAAAGTTTTGTTTTGAGAAAGATACAGCAAACTGGATAAAGCTTGAATTTCACTAGACCTGTTGTTGGTTCTGCTGAGATTGAGCTGACTGTTGCTGATTGGCTGAGCTGGAGGGGGCGGGCGCCTGCTGCTGGAATAGGTTGGCTGGGTACACACCCCATGGAGTTACTCCATAGTACTGAGGGGGCATCACCGCTGGACCTGAAACACACACGCACAGGAATTAGCACCAGTGCTAATCTGCCATGATGACTGGGCTGTGTTTTCATGGTGTCTGTGTACCAAGAGTAGCGGCAGCTGCAAGGCCGGCAGCGTAAGGGTCAGTACCAGGCGGGGCTGCGCTGATGATGTAAGGGTTTGGCATGAACGCAGCAGGAGCCAAACCTGAAACACACACACGCGCACACGCACACACACACACACACACACACAAAGCCACACCCTCAGACATGTAAGCAGCATACCATTTCTTTTACACACACACAGTCTATGCTGCAACACAGGGCAAAACTATCTGCCCTCATCAGATAGCACAAACACACAGAAGTCTACGATTGGATAGTGTCACAGTCCACAGAGAGACATTAACGCAGTCCCTCCAAACCAGACGGCAGTGCCAGTTTAATCCCTTGGTCCCCAAAAACCACAGAAAACCGCAGCATTGTGGGGACTCAAACCAGCAAACTGCCAAAACATTACTGCATTTCACCCCCTCCTCCCCGGAGATGTCAGGGGGTTGCCAGGTGTTCACTCACCGATGTGAGGCTGCTGGGCTGCGGCCAGGGCGTACTGTTGCTGCTGGGCTGCTGTGAGCTGCTGCACGGCCAGAGCGCTGGGTCTCTGGAACAGCTGGGACATTTCACATCAGCATGAGTTCAAACGTCTAGCGACGCTCGCACGCAGCTTTTAAAGTGTCCTGCTGCGTCTCTCCAAGCACCAACCCCCACCCGGTCGCCTAGAACTCTAGAGCAGCTGATCAAAATGGTTGTGCGATCAAATAAGCGCAACTACTATCCTGAGGGCCGACGTATGTAAAGAGGGGCTGCGGTTATCGGTTGACATTCGTGTCTTTCTTTCAACAACTACCAATGCAGTATTTAAGGGTAAATTTCTGTGTAGACCATTAATCATGCCACAAAACTAAGTGACAATGCATGTATTAAATGGTCATGCAATATGCTACTGAACACTAGCAAGGAGCCCATTACCTGCTGAGGGGAGTTGTAGTCAAAGAGTCCAACAGTAGCTGCTGTGGAATCAAGGGGCAGTTGGCTACCAGCATAATCAAACTGCAAAGTCTCCATGGACACGGATTCCATGGGGTCAAGGGTCACGTTCGGGGGCTCAACATTGGGGAACTCCTCAGGTGGTTTTGGTGCAGCCCCTCCAGCCATTTCCGGTCCACCCAGCTCAACCTCGGGTCCAGCAGCGGGGCAGTTCCCGGGGGTACGACTGAAACGCAGGGAAGATGGAGGCTCCACTTCAAACCCATGTTTCTAGATTCATCACACCATGAAGCACCGTGTGAGCAGTACCTGAAGTCCTTGACATCCACATCTAGCCCATTCTGACTGGGCAGTCCATTAGGGTTGTCCATGGGATCAGGCTCAGATTCCTTCAGCTCTTTCCTCTCAGGGTCAAATGTGGTTTTGGGTTTCGGCTCCACTCTCTTCTCAGAGTCATCGGGCTCAGCATCTCGTGGGCCCTGAGAAATGAGCAGATGTGGAAAAATAAGCACGACAAGCAAAAATGCACACACACAACACTACCCAAATCCTTACACACACACACACACACACACACACACACACACACACACACACACACACACACACACACACACACACACACACACACACACACACACACACACACACACACACACACACACACACACATATATATATATATATATATATATATATATATAAAATGAAAACACACAAAAGCATACGTACAAATGCTCCTTTACGCAGACAGGAGTCGAGTTTCTCAGCAGGTGAGGAGCTCAGGACATATTCCACCATGGACACGCCGAGTCCACCACTCTCCGAGCGTGGAGAAAGGACAGAGCCTGCCTCTCCAACGCCATGGAAACCCTGACCTGGACGGCGCTGCACCATGATTGGCTGGGATACCGAATGATCTAGAAGCAGAGCAGCTAGAAATAGTGAACATTCAATTCTTGCACCATTTTTCCTTCCTTTTATACTAACCAGTGTTTACTTTTTTTACTTCAGTGAACAGCACTGGTCAACATCTGTTTTAAATGTCTTTATAAATACATTTCTCCCCTTAAAGATGACTCATGCATGCGATATCTCCCCCCCACACACTCATAATACCAGAGGTTCCCCAAGCACTGTCTCGCCACTGGTCTAGAAAGATCCCTTTCGGCCCATCTTTCCCCGAGTCATCTGATTCCCAGAACTTCTTTCCTGTAAGGAGCTGCTGTAGGAGCATCACAAAAAGACCCTTCATTAAGAGAGGAACGGGATGATGGGTGTGAGGTGTTTATGATGATTGTGTCCACTCTAACCTCGCCCATGGCTCTCCCCTCTAGAGCCAGCGCTTGGAAGTCATGGTTGAGTTCATCCATCGACCGGACCTGCGGGGAACACAGATCAGCCATTTAATTCGACTGTTACACATCAGCAAACATTTACAAATATATTAAATCCAGAATGGTTAGATTTGGTTTGCGTGTTGGACCAGTGACCCTAACCTGGTTGTCGGCATGGATGTTATCTCCAGTTGGCCAGCGGTGTTTGCCATTATTGTATCCAGGTTGCTCACCGTGCTGCCGTTGAAAAAAGTAATCTACCATTGCATCGTCTTGAGAACGCCCCGCCCCCTGTGCGGGGGGTGGGGCTTGAGGAGCAGGGCCAGGTTGAGGGGCGTGGCCCGCGGCACTCAGCACCACAGGCATGCTGGGTAATGGTCTATCAGGGGGAGGCAGTCTGAGGTGGGGGCTGAACGAATCCTGCCACACAGCTTTCCTCTTCAAAACACACGCTACGCTCATTCCACCAGTGCCTGCAAGGCAGTGACATGCAATAAGGAAAACAGTCACTTTAAACAGTCACTAGGCAATAGCACCAACATGCCTTACATTACAAACACAAGGCTTTTAGAAACCTAGAGTACTACCACTTCAAATAAAGTTTTTCCAAATGTTTAAAATGTTATTGGTTATTTCGTTAAGAAAAATAAGACTCAGCTAATTAAATTGTCAACACTAAATACTTCAAATAAATAATAAAATCTGAATATTGAGATTACATCTAAACAAGTTAGTAATATGTAGCACAGATTACACTCATGCCAACAAAACATGCTACTCAATACAAATCAAAAACATGAAGCAACTTAATCACAAAAAGTCTTCACAATAATGAAATAAAAACCAAAAAGGTCAGACTTTGTAATACTGATGTGAACGAAACCATTTTGCTTAGGCAGATAGCTTGTGACCGTCTCTTTTGCACAACATTAACAATAAACATTCTGAGATGTGTACATGACCTAAGAAAATGTCAGCTTTTATTGTTCTACCATTCTGCACTCTAGCAGCAGCAGTAATTCAGGAAGGAGCCGTTATGTGCCTGCAGTGATTAAGAGCACTGACAGAGTCTGACATTTCATTGTCTGATACTTCACTTCCCTGTACACGTGTACATCAGTATTTAAATTTACTCTCCCCGAAACTGTACAGGATTTTTTCCCCTAGCTGTGTTAACGTGTTTGTCCACAAGAGGGCACTTTTCTAGCTGTACAAGATGGCAACAATGAACTGACAACGCTGCAGTCAGCCACCTTTGTCTCAACAATAGAATGCGTCTTCACAGAAAGAATAAGATCATATTCAGTTTGATTATAATCAGTATTCAGAAAGCAGGGTGCAAAAAGCACTATAGTGCTTGTATAGTGCTAACAAACAAACATTCATCCAGACACACAAATGCTTCATTGCTTATGCTAACTACACTACATTTAGGGAGTGCACAGGAACTCCACAAAGCAAAGCCTGGTCTTAATGTCCAGTCTCTTGTTATCCAACAGCTAATCTGTGGGCTGTTATGATTTTCCTTGACTGGGTGGGAAAATCTTGTTCTCAGGAAATCAAGCCTAACAACAGATGTGCCCCGCCACCACATTCACACGTTGACAGCTCTGCCATCAAAACAAATACACAAGACTAAAAGGTCAAGCACCCATGTGATATAAAGCCTAACTGGGAATTTCTGGTTTAGTGAATCCAGTTAACTCAAAATAAACCTATGTGGTATTTCATAAAAAAAGAACTTTTTAGTTCATCTCAAAGCATGGAACGTCCAACAGGACTGACTTAAACTTCTTCCTCTTAGAGATTTTGGTAAATTAGGCCACGCCCATTCTGTGGAGTTGGGAAGCTCTGCACGATCCAATGATCTGCACTGCACTGTCTTCTTTTTACTGCCTTCAAAGTAAAATCGTAAATATATGACAAATACTTATTGTGTGGTGGGTTACATGACAAAAAGGATGATTAAAAATCCTGGTGTAGGTTTCATCACAAAAGTAACCAAGCAAAAAATTGTAAAGCCTTAAAAGTTAAAAACACTTACACAGCTCATTAGTCATGGCGACTATCATATTCTGACAGGATCTACGAGTGTGTCCCCAGCAGACTTTGTGCCAGGTAGGTCAAAAAGTTAATTCTCTATCCGATCATGTCTTGCTGCAAAAATAAACAAATAAAAAAATTTCTAGTTTCTGAGATACATAGCTAAATAGTTAAGATAAATGGCTTATCCTGACCCTTTAATGAAGCCATCTGGAAAGAACATGTGAAGAATACCACTGAGATCAGGGCTTGACTAACATTTAGGTACCTGCTACTGTGGATAACATTGATACACTAGTGATGACATGCAGCACAAGAGTAGGGAAATAAACAATAATTGTAATCACACTGTTAGCCAACTTGGCTAGATTGATTAGTTTAACCTACCCGGTGATTCTGTAAGGAAATGATACAATTCAAAAAAAGTGATAGCAGGCTACTCTGTGGGGTCATTTTTACACACTGATTTTGGGCTAGAAAAGGGCTTGTCATTGATCATTTATATATCGATGCAATGTGAAATGGAAGAACATTGAAAGTCTATTGGCTGTTGTCACTTTGGTTAAGGTATTTTAAGACACAGTGTCCTGCAGTTCCCCATTTACCCCTTTTAAACTTTGCAAAGTCCTCCCCCCCCCACACACACACACACACACACAAGTGATGTGGTTTTCCCTCTGATAACAAGATAGATCTCCGATGTCAATACTCTGATGGGAAAACCTGCCTGAACAAACTACATTTATGGTGTGTTTCTCAGACATTCACAACAAGCTGGAAAGCTCAAAAGTACTGCTGAGTCTACTTATAATCATTCCAGGCAATCCTTGTTTAACATAATACATTCAGCTCACTGGCAGTTGTGGTAACCAACAAAAAGTTATAACTGAAAATCACCAATTCCTAGATAAGCCTAAAATAAAAAAAAAACATTTATAACTGAAGGTGAAATATTAGAAACATTTTAAAGAAGAGAGACAGGTTCTAAAACACGAGTAAATCCTTGAGATTAGAGTCTGCAAACTCTGCAATCTTTAACGTTCCACATGACATCTTTTGAACTGTGAGCATACAACAGCACACAGTAACCAGCTCTGTGATGCAACATTAACATCTGCCAAATCACCACAGCAGACTGCTCTAGTTAGGAGACAAAAGCAAATGAACCAATAAAAGGCGACATACACACCCAAACATACTCTGACCTGTTTTAGCCTTTTGAAACAGAAACCTGATGACCTTGTCAAACAGCATTTCTACTGGTAACTACCAACAGCGCAAGAAAAAAATCTAATAAAATAAGCACTGCTTAATATCTCAAATATCCTTAAAAGTACAATTCAACAGCCTAAAGAACAAGTTCAATTTAAAAGTGCAATAGAAACGATGCCACCAATTTAGGAATAAAAAGAGCAGCTTAAGCCCACAGCTCCCTGGGTCAGAAACAGAGACTCAGGTGTGTGCTTCTCATGTGGCCAGAGGCAGCTGAGCTTTCTGATGGATTCTTTACTGCAGGTAATGAAAAAGGTGGCACACGGTTGAGCGGACCTACCCGTTTACAATCCACATTATTCACACGTGTCAGTTTACACTGTGTTAATTTTCTGCCCTCCAACACAATATTGAAGACTTCTACCTTTCACTGCCTTTTTTGTCACTGACAGTTAAGGAAGAGGCTGAAACTGCCCCATGTGATAATTTTATATATTTAATCGGGGCATAACCTGTTGGGTGACAGTTGTGCAAGGGTACTTTGAAAAAAAATAATAGGGGGTTGTTATAGTTTTTTTTTTTACCTCAATTTTCATGTTTCTCTTCCTCCCCATATTCCTCAGAGGAACAGACCCGCGACTATCACACTGCCCTTTACACCAAAAGAACCAGCTTACAGTTTAACAATTTCAACTGGATTTCCTTACCAGTGCTGACTTATGTTTTACAATAACAGCCTGCCAAGCATACGCCATGTCTGAAGATCAGGTTTTACCATAACCAAAGGCAGCAGAAAAAATGGACAAAAGCAGCTTTACTGCACACACAGATCTGAAACATCTGAGATGCATGCACACAGTGCGCAAAGAGACAAAAAAGTGATTTGTTTAAAAGGGTAATTGCAGCATTTTGCAACATTTGTATTGCAAAAGCTAACATTATGATAATGATTAACAAAGCATATATTGTGCAGCAACTATAACCCATTTGTAAACAAGTAATCCTGCTAAGTAATCCTGATACTCGGTCTTGGTCAAGTTAGATCTGTTCACATATCTTGAAAGAACAGACAATTTAATATTCTTCACAATATTTTTTATATTAAAAAGACATTTTGCTGTAATACTGCTTCTTAATTTAAGGGACAGCCTAATTTTAAAGAGACTATGTGGGTGGTCAAAAAAGGTTAGGTGGGAGCTCTTCCTGACAAGTGACAGCAGTCATCACATCCAACCACATACCACTATATTTATTCCCACACTACAATATTCCAGTACCCAGATGTCTTTGTGTAACCAAGGTATGCAGCATTGAAACTAACCAACTTCCAGGGGTATTCTGATTCCAAAACAAGACATTTTTGTTTATAGATACAATAGACACAAAATATTTTAAGTAGATATGAAAGTCTGATAAAAAAAAGCATCAGAGGAAAAAACCCACCAAGAAGCCCATAAGAGCTGTGAACTCAATGGGTGAGGAGGACTGTGTAGAGTCTCTATCCTTCCTGATCCATAGCCAGTGACACTAGCTAATTGCAGGCACTTATTAGGTCACTTGTACAGAATTTGGCAGTTTATGTTCCTTTCCAAGCATGTGGCTAACCCTCACCCTCCTTCACTAGCAACTACGTGGAATAGAGATGATCTAGGCAGGAACAGGCAAAAACTATAAAAAATTTTTTTTTGGGGGGGGGGGGGGGGGGGGGGGACGGGACAGGACAGATAAATAATAATAAGATCATACTTCAAACATGCCAAGAGCTTGCCACTGGCTTCTGAGGTCTGCAAAACTTCCCACCAAGTTCTACAGTTCGCTGAATTCCAGTTTAACATGAAGGTTTGTTTAATCATAAATTTTAAATGCAATTTTCAGGGCATTTTTTCAGCACTGCTGCTCTTACTACTTTAACATTACCAAAAGTGCAAGAAAAAATTAGATGATTTGATCAAGGGGTGGAGGGTGGTCACTTAAGTAAAGGAGACATTTAATTGCTTAGGCAACTTGATAGACATCAACTCCATAAAAGCGTGACATTTTGATTTATTTTTCACATTGAGACTATAATATTTCTCTTTTGTCACTTATTGGTCTCCGAGACTCACTGATATGAGTCAGGACTTTTGATCAGTGAAGATGCAAACTGGTTGATATGAATTGTGAAGTATTTTGTCAACTTATGCTATAAATAGTATAATATACTATAATACACATCAATGTTTTCTGTTATAGAAGAGAATGGTTTAGATTCTACAAACAACTTAATTTGAATCATTATACTTCATTAAAGACTAAATATTCTGGCTCAGAGAAAGTGGATTTACACAAATGCATCAGTGATGTTAAAACAGCCAATAGAGAAACAGTTTTAACCAACAATGTAATTTTGATGCAATAACATCAATATTTTGAATGAGCATCATAACCTATGACCCAAATCACTTGTTGACTAAACAAAAACAAACATTTCTAAAGATTATCACATGGTTTTTGTCAATTAAGCAGTGGGAGAAAATTGAGTTGAGTTGCCAGAAAACTTCAAGCACGCAACAACCGAGTTTCATAACATATCACTCCCCATTCTAACCTACCCCCACCTTTGGTGATGTTAAACATATTCCACAGCCTCACAAGGCGACAGTGGGGTATAAAGGTCAAGTCTGGTGAGTCAAAGAGTACTGAAGAACACAAATTCACATGTTTATGATACCGTTCACACCATGTAAACCACGACGTCAGGATAACAATGACCTAAACGCCAAAACGCTCCTATTCGATCCAACGGTTGACCTGGCGCACCACGCTGTTAATCAGAGTAACGATTATTATTATTTTTAACATAATCTTAGTATCTGTTAAATAAATCCCCTACCAATGCTCGAACACCCACTGATCATTTCTGAAACATTAGAGCTGAGGTCTGGAGTAAAAATCACCATCAAATCACCTCGCACATCCACCTTCACGTCACGACCGAACCTTCGACTAATCGCCCACTTCGACTAATCGACTAACAATAACACTCCGTGCGGGTGTTTACAGCCCCTCGGTGGGGCACAGCTGCCCAGAGACACCCGGAAAACAACGCACGGCGAGCTCGGTTGTTTCAAACACGCCTCCCGGAAGTGGATACTGAAACCATAACGGGGTTAATCATTTCCCAAGCACGCGTTGAAAGTTTCAAAGCAAAAGATGCGTTTTTATCAAGGTTTATTCTCACCGTTTTGTTCGACAGATTTGTGCCTTTGTCAAAGCGCAAGTAAAAAAAACCTGTCAACTAGCCGCCGATACGAAACCACAGCACATAACTTAAGTAATAAAAATGAGCATTATTCAATAAGCTGTGCATAAAATTAAATGTTTGTGTGAAACTAAAGCCGATGGGCAAATCGTAAAATCACATATTGTTAAGATGAGGGGCGGAACTGTCTAGCAAGGGTTCGAAACGTTACGGGTAAACACGTCTAATACACGGCCTGCCCCCTACAAATATGATACTTACAAAGAAAACGAACGCAACGGCAGCACACGGACGAGTGTAAAGTACAGAATGAAGAGTTAAAAATCCATTTAAACGATACCTGAGCAACCGCGGGCCGGCTATGTGCTATCCTACAGGTCCTCCTGCCGCTAACAAAAGGCCCGAGTCGTCTGGACAGGAAGAGCAGTACAACAGTAGGAAGACCCGGAGGGAGGAGGGGAGACACTGCCTCCAAATATTGCTGTTAAAATCAATCTTTTTCGGCTACGTTCACGCAAATAAATATGCGGTCGAATCCGTCGGATCTAGAGGACCGCCTAACTTCAGGGCAATGTGTTACTCACAGGTGGAGGATGCGGATGGTGACGGATTTCAGCCCCGGTTCGCTGCGGCTCCCTGGCTTTCACAGCGACAACATGGCGGATCGTTCCAAGCAGGCGCTCGCAAGGCATCATGGGTAGAATGAAAGCGAACGTGCGGCTATTGCGCCAACAGGGCAGTGTCGCTCAGTCCTTTGTTATGTGTACAGTATCTCCCACAGAGACACACGGTATGAAATGTTTCATAATACTGGACATGTACCCTAATGTGTGCATTGTTTAAGCGATGCATAATTTTATGCGCCCTCCAATGCAGGAGAGCGCCTTAAGAGATTTAAAAACATTTCATCACGATAAACGTAGTCCCCCCCCACCCAGTACATCTGCTTTGCCTACCGTCTTTTGTTCGGACTGTTCCCTCGTATACCAGTTTTCTCTTAAGGTAAACCACCGAAAACCACTAATTTGAATGGAATTAATTTACGATATGCATTAAAAGCCACCAAAGGTTTTGATTGCCCTGTTACTGATTTGAATTTAAACAGGACGTTAATAACTTAAAATGTCTATTAATTCTTGCAACAATTTGAGGTTTGTGAATTATTATGACACGTGTAGGAGTCCCTGTGTCGTTACCTCAGATTTATAACAGGATTCACAGGGTCATCAAATGTAATAGACGAAGACTAAATGGAGTAGGATGCATTTACATTTGGCCTATATTTGGCAGACGCTCTTGTCCAGAGCGACTCGTTGAAGTGCTTTGACTCAGTGAAAGTTATGGTAATACATTAGGCCAAAATCTAAGGACACTATTAAACTAGAAACCTGAATAAGAAAGACATTTAAGCACTTCTTGAAGAGGTGGGTTTTCAGACATTTGAAAACAGTATAGCACTCTTACTTTGTGCGTCAGGATTATATACTACAGGCATCCACAGTAAGGGAGTTGAGGCAACACTGTAGTGAGGTGTGAACTTGGGAAGACTGGAGTTGTGCAGCAGCATTTCAGATCCACTGCTAGGATCTGGTGGCCCTGTCCCGGGAGGACTGCTACAGGTGAGCCGCAGTAATCCAGCATCAATACTCCATATCTCTACTGGTATCAGGACCATAACTTTCTTGGTGGTGCATATTATTCTGTGAAGTTTGATACCAAATTGCTATGCAGCCACATCATGCTAATATTATTTGTGGGGTGTTTCTTTAACCAATTACTTCAACAGGATAGCTTCATGGTGTCACATTTCCTTGTGTACAATGCCCTGGTGAAGCATCGTGACCTCAAACGTGTAAATTCAGACTTGGTATGACATAGGTCCCAGTTATCAACCACGTGTCTTTGGGTTTTTTTTAAAGGAATGCCTACAAAGAAAGAATAATCTAAAAAGAGTTTATTAGCTCCAGGAATCGCCAAGTCCTCCAGACGTGTCCCTCACTGTTCTTTGCACACAGCCATACATGAACATATACATTCATTTGTAAAGTTGCTTACAAATAAACATGAGTTTGCGTTTATGCACACCAGCAGACATGTATGAGGGCCACTCTGAAGTCCATCCCCTCTACAATCAATCTGATATTTACATGCAGAAAATCCTACTACATTCCCCAACTATGCAACTAACCAACCTAAAACATTCATCTAACACGTTACATCATATTGTCTTAAGTCAGAGTATGAAAAAAAGGTTTTCTCCCTGACACACATACATACAGCAGAGCTGAAGGAACAGCTCAGACAAGAATTCCAATGGTTACCTGTGTCAAAGGTTGTCTCCCTTGATAAGAACACTAAACATACACACACACACACACACACAACCGGCAATAGGATCCGTTGGAAGTCCACACATCTTTCCCCACGATGCCTAGGCAACATAATGAGGTCTTAGTGGCATTGTCAGTTACTTGTCTGTCTGCCTTTTCTCCCTCCCCCACTGGCCAAGGGCAAAAGCGCATGCTGTCTACCCATGACACACAACACTGTATGCACTCATCACTAACCATTGCGTCACTGAGTACTTGATCGACACATGAGGATCACCCCAAAATTTCTACATACTGGTTTTAAACCATACTTTGGAAGCATCGAAACTGATCTCGCACTATAATCAGCGGTCAGCCGCAATGCACTATGCCTTCAAAAGATCTTATTTTCTTAAAAGGAAGGAAATGGAATTGTTTTCTGAAATAAACCATACCTGTGTAGCATTTGAATTGTACTCAGTTTCAGAGACAGTTTGTGCATTTCAATTTCTTAAGTATACTGAAACATGCACTAAACAGTGTGGCAGTACTAGCTTTCCCTTATAGCTTTTCTCAGTCACTCACTGAACACATAGCTTCTGTGCTGCAGTTTATGTTTCCTGCCAGCAGAGGGAGACAGTTCCAGAAACACGGACACTGAATTTTGTAGAACTATATAGCCCACAATGCACAGGACAGCATCTCTCAAGAAATTAACTGTTGATCCATTCAAGGTGGGTGGGAGTATCTGTTTCTTCTATCCAGCCCTAAACAAAGGGAAACAAAGACAACCACATAAGGTTTTGTTTTCTACAAGAAATCACATTTACAGACAATACATCACAGATGCCCAAGGAAGCTTCTGTCTAGCAGCTGTTCGGCAGCTCTTACACCATGCCAGTGCATCTCAGATGTCTCCTGTGTCTGGTCACAATACACACAATTACAGGGTTTTGGGTTTGTGCTCTTCTGTGTGTATGTAGTGGCGATTCCAGTCTGTTGGGGCCCTAGGCAAATATTCATGTGTCCTCCTCATACATACATGCATACACTTTCGGGTCTCATTCTGTCATTGCAAAGTTTGCATATTGCCACTGCTGTAGTTTGAAGTGTGTCAGCCCTCAGGGGCCCAAGACTAGCCTGAGGCCCCAAGCAGTTGCCCTGGTGGCAAGCAGCACCTCTGCTTGCGTGTACACTGCCTATCAAAACAAAACTTTACATGTACATATAAAGTACATCGCGAAAAGTAGGAAAAATCTTTAAAATAATAAAATCATTGACAGTTCATACAACACACAGATTTCAATACTGCATATAAATGAATAATTAATAGTTAATATACTATCTAATAATATTTATAATACTATATAATAGTCAATATTATTGTGTATATTTTATTGTATATATTGTGTATATATTGTGTGTGCGAACACACTTGGCCAATAAACCTGATTCTGATATGCTGTTGGTTACTATTATTATACCATAGTTGGTTAGATACCGTTGGATACTGTTAGCTATTAGCTGCCATACTCAGTCTATGTATGGATTTTCCAACTCATCAAATGTCCATTTCTGACCACAGGACCATTGCTGGCTGAAACTGTTTATGTGGCAACTCCTCAACCCAGCAGTGACACTGACATATGTCAAAACTTTGGCAACACTCCTTTGCCTTATGTTTTATATTTAGGGTTAGGGTTTTATATTGTATTTGTGAAGAATCATTTCAGGTTTGAATTAATGGATAGGCTTTTAAGAGTACACAACTGCCATCTATAGCAAATTAAGTAGAGTGCTTTATTTACAGAATGCAAATGTTTTGCAGCAATGGGCGTTCACGCAATACTGAACTGAATTAGTCTCTCTGTTCATACAGTTAACTGCTTTTAGACAAACAGCAGGCGCGTATGTTGCTATTGTATCACGAACTCAGCAGCGAAGAAGTTCCTAACATCTTGGAGAACTAATCACATTAATTCTGTAGACGTAGGCTTGTCTAAATCCTTCATGTCTCTTCATGTAATCCCAGACAGACTTGATGATTGCGAGATCAGGTCTCTGTAGCTACCACATCACTTCGTTCTTTACACTGAAGATTGTTCTTAATGAGAGTGGCTCTATGTTTGAACCTCCACCGTGCCTCATTGTTGAACATCAACCATGCCTCACTGTTGAACCTCCACCAGTCTTCACTGTTGAACCTCCACCAGTCTTCACTGTTGAACCTCCACCATGCCTCACTGTTGAACCTCCACCAGTCTTCACTGTTGAACCTCCACCGTGCCTCACTGTTGAACCTCCACCGTGCCTCACTGTTGAACATCCACCGTGCCTCACTGTTGAACATCCACCGTGCCTCACTGTTGAACATCCACCGTGCCTCACTGTTGAACATCCACCGTGCCTCACTGTTGAACCTCCACCGTGCCTCACTGTTGAACATCCACCGTGCCTCACTGTTGAACATCCACCGTGCCTCACTGTTGAACATCCACCGTGCCTCACTGTTGAACCTCCACCAGTATTCACTGTTGAACCTCCACCAGTATTCACTGTTGAACCTCCATCGTGCCTCACTGTTGAACATCCACCGTGCCTCACTGTTGAACATCCACCGTGCCTCACTGTAGAACATCCACCGTGCCTCACTGTAGAACCTCCACCGTGCCTCACTGTTGAACCTCCACCGTGCCTCACTGTTGAACCTCCACCGTGCCTCACTGTTGAACCTCCACCGTGCCTCACTGTTGAACCTCCACCAATCTTCACTGTTGAACCTCCACCATGCCTCATTGTTGAACCTCCACCAGTCTTCATTGTTGAACCTCCACCAGTCTTCATTGTTGAACCTCCACCAGTCTTCACTGTTGAACCTCCACCAGTCTTCACTGTTGAACCTCCACCAGTCTTCACTGTTGAACCTCCACCGTGCCTCAATGTTGAACCTCCACCGTGCCTCAATGTTGAACCTCCCCCGTGCCTCACTGTTGAACCTCCACCGTGCCTCACTGTTGAACCTCCACCGTGCCTCACTGTTGAACCTCCACCAGTCTTCACTGTTGAACCTCCACCATGCCTCACTGTTGAACCTCCACCATGCCTCACTGTTGAACCTCCACCAGTCTTCACTGTTGAACATCCACCGTGCCTCACTGTTGAACATCCACCGTGCCTCACTGTTGAACATCCACCGTGCCTCACTGTTGAACATCCGTGCCTCACTGTTGAACCTCCACCAGTATTCACTGTTGAACCTCCACCAGTATTCACTGTTGAACCTCCACCATGCCTCACTGTTGAACCTCCACCATGCCTCACTGTTGAACCTCCACCGTGCCTCACTGTTGAACCTCCACCGTGACTCACTGTTGAACCTCCACCGTGACTCACTGTTGAACCTCCACCATGCCTCATTGTTGAACCTCCACCAGTCTTCATTGTTGAACCTCCACCAGTCTTCATTGTTGAACCTCCACCAGTCTTCACTGTTGAACCTCCACCAGTCTTCACTGTTGAACCTCCACCAGTCTTCACTGTTGAACCTCCACCGTGCCTCAATGTTGAACCTCCACCGTGCCTCAATGTTGAACCTCCACCGTGCCTCAATGTTGAACCTCCACCGTGCCTCACTGTTGAACCTCCACCGTGCCTCACTGTTGAACCTCCACCAGTCTTCACTGTTGAACCTCCACCAGTCTTCACTGTTGAACCTCCACCAGTCTTCACTGTTGAACTTCCACCAGTCTTCACTGTTGAACCTCCACCAGTCTTCACTGTTGAACCTCCACCATGCCTCACTGTTGCCTGCAGACATACATTATTGCACTGCTGTGCAGCCATCACTCCCCCGACAATCTCCCTTCTGTGACAACAAAATATTTCAAAAATCACTCCAGAGCCGCTACTGCCATTTTCCTGCACTACAGTTCATATGTCTTTATGCATAGTTTAATCTCTTGGCCTTGTTCCTCAAGGGATTCTTCACCATAAATCTTCCATGAAGACCAGACCCAGTGATCCAAACCCAGTTTTAGGCTTCCTACACATCTAATTTT
This sequence comes from Brachyhypopomus gauderio, assembly GCF_052324685.1. Taxonomy (NCBI): domain Eukaryota; kingdom Metazoa; phylum Chordata; class Actinopteri; order Gymnotiformes; family Hypopomidae; genus Brachyhypopomus; species Brachyhypopomus gauderio. The sequence goes on along the minus strand of NC_135216.1, from coordinate 14,101,023 downwards.
GTTTGAAATCAACTGTTATCGAACGTACAGATGAGAATGAGGATCATCGTCACCTGTGTGGTATTATTGGTTAATCATACACATGACTATAATCCTACAACATCTGAGACTGCACAAGTGTTCCTTGAAGACCTGATTCTGGAGGTTTGAAAGGAAAGAGTGATTTCAATTTTTTTTATTTCTCTTTTGTTTATTCACACAAAATGTTTGTTGTATATATTTTTATGTATTTGTATTTTGTTGTATATATTTAGAGCAGCATAAGCATGCAATATTCAATACACACACACACACACACACACACACACACACACACACACACACACACACATACATATATATGTTTTTATTATGTATATTTATATATAATGTTATATATATAGAGAGAGATGCCTTACGTGTACAGAGGCTGGAGCTGTAGATGGGAACTTTTTTGTGGGGGCTGGTAACCATAGGAGTCAAATCCACCGATGAAATCAACTGTAAAACAGAGTGAGAGTAATCAGGCACAGCAGCTTAGCCACGATGCACTCACTGCCCACTCGGACATAAACCAACCTGACAAATGACGTTAAAATGACGTTAAAATGGGAGTGAGGTACAGAGACAAGGCTTTAGCAATCACAGCACTAAACCACTAAACACTTACAGCTGTCCTCGTCATCCAGGAAGACTTTGCTAACGTAGCAGGCATATACGAATCCAAAAAGCTGAAAGAGAAAAACGTGTTTAGACACAGCAGAGACATTAGGTATAAATTTATACTTTTAAATTAAATCTGGCAGAAAAAAAATGCACCCTAACTTGTAAGGTTGTTGTTATTGGGTAAAAAGAAAACACCTGAAGTGGGTACTGTGTCATGTGTTGTATCAAATCATATGTATAACATTTCTCTCACTGCATTTACAAGAGAGACTCAATAATTAGCTAAAGTGATATTTAGTGTGCCTGAAGGCACTGAAATGTGCCACTTTCAGCTGTCAGGTAGAACACTCACAGCAAGGAACACTTGCAGGGCCGAGCTGACCACCTCTATGTACTGGTAGTCCAGCAGGCATCCACTGACTGTGATCACATGATGGTCTTGTGGAGCCAATGGAGAGTCAGGCACTGTTGTAACCAAGCAACCAGGTCCATTCTCCATCCACCAGGAGCGATGTAAAGAGGTGTTAAATGTCATCACGAAATCTCTATCCTACACACACACACACACACACACACACACGCACACACTTACTGAGTTTTGTCAGACAAAGAAATTAATCAAAATTAAAAGAAATGCACAATAAATTTCTTTTGCCAGTACAAAATGCAACAAGTTGAAAACAACCTAACCATTTTAATTTACATGTCTGGCTGCTCTGTTAAAATACTACAATGCCTTGATAGGTATAAGTTTCGACAAGTCATTTATCTGGTCATATTATAAAGTTCCTGCAATATTCTGACCGGCACCATATCACTTTGTTTCAGAAGAACAACCTTCCTGCTCTTGAACTGTGAATTCTGTGTGGAAGATAGACCTCTCTGAACTGGTTAGATTGTGCACTATTTATTTGTTTGTTTCTGGTTAGTTTCCAGTGATAAACAGGAATTATCAAACAGCATTACTTTAACATCAGTAATGTGAAGTCAGAAAGAGCAACAGAGACACACAGAGCATCACTGCTAGTCCCCCATCACTGTAAATCATACAGAATTGCCTAAAAACTTTTATTTTCCAGCTTTGAAATACTGAGATATTTTGAGACAGAAACTATACTTAAAATTAAATATTCCAAATTTAACAATTTGTAAAATGTTACAAATTTAAATTGCTCATCTATAAGGTTTCTCATTTCACCCTTGTATTGTATACACTGTGAACACATTCCCACCACAGATACTTATAGTGGTGTAGATATGGACTCCAAACTGTCCAATCTCACCTACCTGAGACAAGTGGCCCACCTCCAGGTAGAAGCAGATAATGAAAGAGTTCCAACCAACCCAGACCACGAGCCACACTGCATACTGAACACACACAAACATTTAATGCACACTAGCCATTATAAACCACTAAGCACTAGTCACTCTGGGCAGCAGAAAACCAATTCAGAAAATAAACATGTAAACGAGTGTCTGACTTTGAAAATACAACTATGTCACTCACTCACTGTTGTACTCTGTGATGTGTACCTGTCAAGCATGTGCGAGTCACTTACCAGTATAAGATAGCGAGACCGAACCTGCACGGTCCCGAACACTCCCAGAATAACGGCCACGATGTGGAGAAAGTTGGCCAAGATGGGAGCCCACTGATAGCCCAGGAAATCAAACACCTGCCTCTGCAGTGCTGCCAGCTACATACACACAAACGCAATGCACACTAAAAGCTAAATACTAATACTAAATACTAGTTAATGCTAAACAGTATCATTTACAAAGTACTGCACCCAGATATATGCATCTGCACTGTATACACTGGAGACGTGCAAATTTGTTTCAATAGTCACGACTTCATAAGATTTAATATTGCCTTTTATTTTCAAACTAAATGTTTTTTTTTAAGTTCTTGTCCTAGTTGCATTTTTTCATGAAATGCATTGATAGTATTCATATTCAGATAATGTTTGAGTACTACATCCGTCAATAGATAACCAAATCATCCGACAGGTAATAAATACTTTGGAGTGTTTGAACGTAAAAATAGTCATGCAGTGATGTAGCCCGGTTTTTTCTTTCGTCTCACACATGCACAAATGGGACATTCTCCCCTTGCAGGTACCAATGTGGAGGCAGCCTTGTTTCGTAGGCTGTGTTTGTGGCTCACGCTTTGCTCTGGCCTACATAGCTCACGCGCGCTCCAAGCTCTGCTGCCTGTTCCAGCCAAGCGCGCGATGCCACTGGAGGCCGGGCCATGATGGAGCTGGGAGCAGGCAGGCTGTCTGGCACACGCGCCACGGCTCACCAGACTATGGCAGAGGGGGAGGAACCGGGCCATGGCAGATGAACCACGAGGAAAAATGGGCTCAACACCAGCTACGTGTGCATTCTTCACTTAGCTGGTCCAAGATGACGGACAGCTGAAGGGGGGTCACACGGTCTGCAGCTGTGCTGCCCTCTTACTGATCTGCTGTCAGCCACAGCTCAAACCTACCATTAAGCTTCTATACAACTAATGGTAGAAAATAATAAGATTACAGTTCAGAGCAAGAGCAACTGGGTGTCTTACACACGTCTGTAGTAATATTTACCATGTCCAGTTGGATTTCAGACCCAAAATGAGCCGTAAAAAAGGCCAATAAAACACCTTCATTTATTTAAGCCGGGGGCAAATAAATGCAAAAGGCCCTTCTCACACACAGACACACACACAACCAATCCCACAGCGCTCTGCTGCAGCTGTTTCCATGGAAACTGCCTGGAGCCCCAGCCCACAGCCCTATGAGAAAAGCGCCCCTACCTCTGGAGATCCGTCATGCGTGTGCACACACACACACACACACACACACACACACACTTCCACCCCCCAGAAGTCTTACATTCACTAATCACAGATCTGGGGCTAGGTCCCACAAAATAATTCTAGACGCCGCTTTAATATTGATTTATAAAGCTTCTACCTACTCTGCTTCGCTTACCATATAGTATATTATCCCCCTCCAACACGCTCATATACATTATATGACAGTATAGCGTGAAACAGTTTCCAGTGGAGCAACATTACACGACGCATTCACTTACCAGCTGCAGAGAGCAGATGAGCACGAGCGTGCAGCGCCCGTCGCACCGAGCCATGCTCTCGCGCTTCAGGCACTGCTTGGGCCCCGCACGTCGGGGGAAAGCGGGATCTCCCGTGAGTTCCAGCGTGAAAGTGTGCGAGCCCCGTTACACCGTTTATAACGTTCAAAACATCAAGACTGCCCACCGGGCCGCAGGCACGGTTCCGCGCATTGCCGTCTTCAGATCGTTAATCATCACCGCACTTGGGGCGCTTTTCGAGGAGACTCCTGGTACGGAACCGACCGTGGCGATTCGACCTCGGTGGTAACCACGGGGTCGGCCACACCTTTGTGCCGTACGGATAGACCGAGAATGCAGAAAGAACGGGGAGAGAAGGAGTATCGTGAGACGAAACGTTAACTCGCAAAAAAGCAGCATCATATGATCAGACGGAGCGCGAGGGGTGAACGCGACACAAATGAAACGTGCACGGGACACAACGAGCACCTTTGTGACTCACCGCGCGCGCGTCGTGCTGCCCGGCGTCGCCTTCTCCCGAGTAGTTTTACCTACACAAATGTAGCTCGAGTATCCCGTCCCGCTCCAGCTCTTTGTCAACATCGACAGGAAGGCGCGAGGAATGGGTTATCGGAACCCGAACCCTTGTGCAAGTTCGCAGCCAGTGCGCGCGACCACATGGGGACGCCCGCTTTCCTCGCGCTACAGAACGCACACAAAGGAAACGCGCGAGCTAGCTGCACACAGCAGCGCTCTGTTGCAGTTTGACCGTGGTGCCACACCGAATGCATATTTTTGGTCAGCTGCTGATACGGGACTGTCTTAAAGCACTAGTATTTGTTTTCTAAACAATAACAGTTTTTTGATGCATGCGTCGGAAAATCAACAGCTAATTACTAATCTCTTAATGTTCTCGAAAAGTCTTTATTTCCAGCAAAACTGTACAGTAGAAATGCGTCACATCTTATTTGTAAAACATAATAACCATAAAACTTACCGCTACATATTCATTGCTGGGACATTATTTGAAAAAAATGTTTCCTTAAGAAACTCGGTGAGCTATGTAGCAAACATACTTGGGTCTTGGAAAATGTAATTATAGGAATATAGAGTTAAATCTGTCATTATAGAAACAACACATCATCTCAAAAAATGAGTTTATTAAAAGCATAGAAAAGCAAGCCCACATTTTATCCATGGTCAGACACTGTTTTAAAGTAAATGCCCCCAAATTATCAACCCCTTCCCCCCACCCCACCCCACACACACACTCACAAACACTCTCTCTTTACTGAATCTCCCCCATATAGATGCGCTTGTCACTGGATCCAGACAGAACTGTTAAGGAAAGGGGGAGAAACACCTGCTATAAAATAATATAGACACAGCAAACGTAAAACACAGAAACATGCGCAGAGGAATGTAGCAAAGGAAACAGAAGGATAAACGTTTCTATTTACCAATAGGTTCTTCGGGATGGAAGGCTACCTCGTTGACAGAACCTGCATGCCCAGGTAGTTTATAGAGGATTCTGCGTGACGTGGTGTCCCAGATGTACACAAACCTTTAAAAAACATATATTATAAAAACAAGCTCTACACGTTGATTAGTACACATGCACATGCACCTGGCCGGCGTTACCTGTCAGCGGAACCTGCTGCAATTTTACTTCCGTCTGCTGACCATGAACATCGTAGGAGATTCTAGAGACAAACGCGAGTCACAGATTGATCAGCACATGCACCAGTTTCTCCCAACACAAACACATACCAGTCAGCAAGGAGTTAGTCAGTAATGTCAAAGGAACAAAGGAGAAGATACACTGGTGATTAAACACCAACAGTTATCATGTGAAGAAGCAAAATATTAATTATAAAACAGTATTTAAAGACAATCCATCATGATTCACATCATGTACTCCCTTTACTTGTCTTTATTAATACTGATTTTTTTAAGCACATACTGCTATACACGTCATTATATGAGCAGCAAGCCGGTTTCTCCAGTGATAAATTTTCACATTGGACAGGCGCCACCTAGTGGCCTGGATGTTTCAGAGATATGAAATCAAATCTATTTCAAACATGGCTGCCACTGTGTGAGAAGAACCCCCTAGAGAGCATGATCTGGATGATTTGAGGAAAACAATCAATTTGATTCTTAATTTCACGCAATTTTTACATTTTTGTACATTTTTTACATTTTGTTTTTTCTGTAAATCACTTTCATAATACTGCTTCCTAGTTTTTGATGGTAAAAAGAACACTGCTCCTTTAAATTACATTTAACATGTTTTATATTAAGCAAAAACATTCATGTTAGCTCATTCAACTGTGACATTGATCATTCTCTTCATCATAGTCCAAAATATTTGAGGTAAACAGGACAATGCAACCATTATATTCCATATTAATATATGAGATATAATCCATATATATATATATATATATATATATATATATATATATATATATATATATATATATATATATATATCCCCAGTGATTTTTGATTATGCAAATGTGGTGCCCCAGAACAACAACAACCTTGAAGAACATAGCCATTGCTGTAATTCCCTCACTTCCACAGACAGTACAGATTTTACCTTTTCAAAGTTGTGGACATTTCCCTGGAAGATCTTCACACACCTCTCCTTTGGGGCAAATGGACGGATATCCCAAACCCGCACTGTGTGATAGAGAAATGGATTCAGGATACAAGGGACTGAATACAACCACTCCCTCCCCACTATCAGTGGTCACTCACCACTATTGTCCATAGAGTTGGAGAGTAGGTAAGACCCTTCTGAGCTCAGACTGAGACCCGTGACTGAGTCTCCATGCCCCTGCATACTGTAAATCAGTTTATTCTGTCTCAGGTCCCAGACCTGCAATATATTCATGTACGCACACCGACAGACAGAACGGGAACAAGCAAGAGAGAAGGCAAGATAATTATTGACTTGCAAACAAAGACAGAAAACATGCTTGTGGCAAATAAATGCACATATTTCATGTTTTGCACATGTGATGCACTACCTTGATATCATTGTCAATGCCTCCTGAGATGATCTGATCGCTGGTGTCATTGAAGGTCACACTCAGAACCTGGTAAGTGTTCTGGAATGTGTGAACAGACGCTTTCTTTCGGATGTCCCACAGCTAAAACAAAGTCGCTTTATTAGTAGTTTTCTCCATGATCAATGAAGCAGGTTAAAAGGTCTGCATTTATGACAAATTCCTTCAATTACTATTCCTATTCCTTATTTATGTGATCAATGGTCTATTCAAGTTCCACAAACACTTCTTTCTACATCTTCATGATCATTCTACACAGAATCATAAATATTGTAAAACTAACATGCACAAATTCCAAATCAGACCTCACATAATTGACTTTAACTGATCTAACAATGTTCCACAAAAGGTATTAATCAGATAATTGGTAATATGTATATAATAATAGTAATAGCTATATAATAATCACACTTGGCCCCAGCTTAAACTTGGCCCAGTGGTCAGTGAGCCATGTTTTGGTCATTACCTTGACGGTTCCATCATCGCTGCCCGTGCAGGCCAACTGTGGACCACGGCGAGCAGGAAAACATGAGTTTACGAAGGATGTGTGGCCTTTCAGACGTTTCACACGTTCACCTGTCTCGCTGTCCCACACACACACCGTCTTATCCGTGCTGGCTGAGAAGAGTAGGCTGAAAAACACACATAAAAACCTAGAGTGTCACTGGAACAACATCTCAGAGCAGTGGCACAAACCCAGGATCAACCTTTAAAATGACATTCATCGTCATGAAGTGGTCTGTCTTACAAAAGGTACTGTCGATTTTTTAAACAATGGTATGACATTGTTTGATGTCCTCTATAATAAAGCAGCAACTAAAGCAGGAGGATTGGCAACTCAATGCTGCTTCAACCTCAACAATGACATTATATCAGCCCAAGCTTAACAGATATCACCATATATACCATACATGTGTATGAGCAAGTATCAGACAAATACAAACCTGCCATCTGTATTGTAGTGAAGCTCCATCACAGCTCCACTGTGACCTTTAAGTGTGGCAAAGTTCTCACAGTCTCCATACACGGTCCATAACACTGCACAAACAGAATCCCACAAATAGTGGCTTGCACAAACAACAATAACAACCTAACTCATGACAAGCAATTACCAAAACTACCTGTTAAATATTAACTGATCTCATCTTCATTCATGCAGAGCACACACTCTGCACACGGCAGAATCTGGCATGAACTGAGTGTGCTCAGTAAAGCCACGAGCAGATTCTGGAAAGACTGTTCTTATAATCAGTCTTTCCATAATCTTCTTAGTTTTAATGCTTGACCATCAAATTTCCTCAGTTTCAAACTATGAGCTAAGGTGTTTCCATCATTACAGGACACAAAAAGGATCAAGTAAGATAACAGTAAGGCAACACAACTGATGCCATTAAAAAAGAGAGTCTTACATATTAGGCGGTCATATCCTGCAGAAGCAAGCGTGGCACCATTAGGATGGAACTTGGTGCAGTAGACTTCACCTTCGTGCCCAGACAGCAACATTATAGGAGCTTGCAAACTGGAGCTGCGAGGTGGGCCCTAACCCACAAAGAAAGATTGAACATATCAAACTATGTCGGAAAAGTTAGTTTCGTCCGCGTGTACACAAATAATGTCCTAATTCAGTTAATTCTCCGTTTAACTCGGTGTTCTTAATGCGGCTAGTCAGCTAGCATGTACCATGGTTGCTAGTTGCTGCGATTGTGCCGCAGCAACTAACTCGGTCCTGGGCCTCTTCACACCAGCGGGAACAATCGCCATGTCCGCGCTCCGCTTCTTTTGTTCGATCATTCTTTAGACGAGATCTTCAAACCGGTAGAGATATAAAATATAAACCCGACAATAAGGACTAAACGCAATTCCTCTCCGTGTATTTTTGTATGAATGAAGCTGCACACCATTCGCAACACGCCTGGCTGAAGGTAAACACTTCCGGAACAGTTAAAGCTTTTTAATTGGTTGGTTTATGTTGCAACCCATTTTATTGGTCGCTAGCTGCGCCTTCACCCGGAAGACAATTCACGAACGCAGCCCAATACACTGGGTAGCTGCACTGTTGGTGTGCGTGTATTAATGGAGATGAACGTACGTTGTATTTTTGCTTCTTTGGTCGTTTGCTTTTCCGTTCGTTTTACCTAGACGTAATTCCTGGAACAGCTGGGATGCAGCGCAGTCTCTCGTCTCATTGCACTGGAACAGATTCGTCGATGCTACTTTAGCTACGATAGCTAGCTGTGTAGCTGACTAGCGAGCCAGTTGAAGTGAGACCTGCGCTTGTGTTTATTTGACGTCCCGAGATATAATCGAACTAATCCAGCAAATAAAGACACAATAGACTTTCTAGACGTGTGTTAAAAGATGGCCCACGATCATAGTAGAGAGCCAGCCGGCCTGGACGGATTACCAGAGATGTACAGCATAATAAAAGGAGAGGTTAGTGGTGACATGAACGATGTGGTTGTGCACCACACGGTGTCCGTTCTGTTAGATTCTCTCTCACCTCTTCTCATGTGCAGGTGGTTTCATTGACCGCATATGGAGCGTTTGTTAAGATCCCAGGATACAGGAAACAAGGTAAGATTACAGTAAATGAGCGTTAATTAATTGGTAAAACATTTTAACATGTGTGTATTCACAGGGTTGGTTCATAAGAGTGAGATGTCTGCCTCTCGGGTAGATAATCCTTCTGAAATCGTTGATGTTGGTGATCAAGTGTGGATTAAAGTTATCGGCAAAGAGGTATACCTAAATGCAGTCACAAAATGCAGACCAACTAAACAGATTACTCCGAATAACGTTATTCACAATTCATCAGCAAAATGTAGTCCTTTGCAAGTGCATATAATTTTTACATTTATTTTATACAATATAGAAACTAATCAGTATTCCTTTGTGCTCCTCATTTGTGCCAGATTTACGATGAAAAGGTGAAACTCTCTTTCTCCATGAAAGCTGTCAATCAAGGGACAGGGCGTGACCTAGATCCCAACAATGTGATGGCTGAGTAAGTAATCATGTACTACGTTTATACACTGTACTGTTTACTCACAAGACCATACATGGACTTAGGAAGAAAAAAATTAATAGCTGTCCATTTATCCATTGAATATATATGATGTTTAAATGTATACACCTTTGTGTAATATAGACAGGATGCACGCAGACGAAGGCAGTTCCGGGATCACACGGGTCAGAGAATCACTTTAGAGGCTGTACTAAACACCACATGTAAGAAGTGTGGGTGCACAGGTAAGAATGAGTCAGAGTCTTTCTGCATAATAAACTACATGCGCTGGCCACATTTTGAGGTGCACCTATCCAGAGGGGGTGTGTTTTATATGCTCAGTTACAGACGATGGCCCTTTTATTGCCAAACACAATGTCAGTAACCCTTCACCCAAAGATTCAGACCATAGGACCACTGCTGATCAGATATTATCTGGAGGCAGCTCCCTGTCAGTACAGCAATTGCAATGGCATGGTGTTAGATGCTGTGCTAGTATGGGTATGTCATGAACAGCAGTTTTGCTGGAGTTCTCACACATCAGTGTAACTGTAATGAAAGCAACATTAAACATAGCCAGCCTGCCAACTTCCTGTGGTCAGAAACAGACTATGGATGAAAGCTTTGGGAATAGCTGACATCGACATGACTTCTACATGCTGAACATTAATAATCAATTTTTAATACCTTTTTAATGTTCATTTTAGTATGTTTACCAACTTTATTCTCAAATGTGTTGGCTAAAGAACACCTCTACAAAAGTCAGGGTTTCATTTAAACTATTGAGACTTGACATTGAAAATTTTATAGAGGGTAGCAAATGAGAAGCACATGCTCCAGATGTACTAATCTGTGTGCATTCTCTCTCAGGACACTTTGCAAAGGATTGTTTTTCACAGCCTGGGCTGCAGTACAGTTTGGTGCCAGAAGAGGAGGAATCAGAATGTGTTACACAGAGTACCCAATCAGAGCCTCCGAAACAAAGGAAGGTGGGAACACGCCCCTTAGAATCTCCCCTTTGTCAGTAATCAGACATGTAGCATGAGAGAAAAGGCAGTTGCATAAGCCTTTCTGTTCCATTAAGCTTTTCCCTCATCCTTTTCACAACACAGCAAATCTTTTTCAGTATTTGCTTTTTAATAGCATGAATGTTTGATTTTTCTGCCTATAGGAGAAGAAAGCCAAGAAAGAGAAGAAAAAGCGAAAGCGGGAGAGTGTTTCCGACAGCGATGATGCCAAGAGATCGGAAAAGAAGAAAAAGCACAAAAAACACAAACACAAAACACACAAATGAATGGAGATCTGTTCGTTGCTTTCATGTAACATTTTCATTTATGCTAGAGTGAACAAGGGCAAAATGACTTCATTTTGTCATTCAGTTATACACGGTGCAACACATACACACTGATCAGATCCACGACAGGTTTTTATGAAAATAAAAATAAAAACGAGGTTTGCAAAGTTCAGAGTGACGTTTGTGATTAGAGGTGAAAGGTCAAAGTGTTTTGTCCATGACCTGCTCACCTGTCAACATGGACACAAGACACTCATCAACTCAAATTAGAACAGATGTCACAGATATGAGAACATACTTAAATTAGTAGACATACAGAATACATTTCCAGCAGTTAATGCAGTGACATAGTGTACTAACCAAAGTCCCTTGCCTTGGATCTTGTGATGGAAATACTGGCTGATATAAATAGGCCTCATGATGAACTTGTGACTGCTTCGACAGTGCTGAACTAACAAGGAATTTGAGGAATCTCAGACTGCAGGCACATTTGCATTCACATCTCACATCAGAAAAGAACATACCATCGAACACTGCATTTTGTAGGTATAAAACATTTTATTCCCTTTTTGGGTACAGTAGAAAGACGAATGGACCAGAACTATTGACAACCGTTGGAAATGTACTTGATCAGAGATGTCTGCATGACCAAGGGTTGTGGAAGGGAATTCACTCTGCCTTCATGTAGGATCGTGTGCAGACCACGTTGCCAAGAGTTAATGTCTGTCAATGGGGAAATACAGAGGTAAAACGTATCAGTAATCAAATGCCCCTGAGCACACCCGTTGTGCCCCAGAGTCAGCAATTAATACAGGCAGTTTCACATCAGTAAGGCTTATTGCTTGCTGACACACAAAACCACCCAGCCCTACAGTCAGCAATGATCTCACACATGCAGACGATACTCACCAATGTGAGAGTATTGCCATCGACCTCTCGTACCAGTGATGTCTCTTTGCCCTCCCATTTCTGAACATGGACCAACTTGCCTCCATCAATAGTTACCAAAGACTGAAATGCAACAGGGTGATTAAAAAGAGCCAGTTCTACAGATTATACCAGATCTGAGACACACCCTAGCATGTATCAATAGCACAATATCAAGTGTGTAGTAAGTTAGATCTACATTCACACATACCTTGACTTTACGATCATCTGCAGTGGACTCATCAAACTCCTCTCCCAGTTTAAAACTGATCTCTGTGCTCTTGAAAGTGCTGACAGTCTTTAATGTTATAACATCACCGTCCATGGAAATGATGGTGGTGGGTTTGGTCATACTGCCAATCTGACGTGTTGCAAAGCCCACACCTAAAACCACAAAGTTGGGTTTGTTTGCGTGTTGCATCAAATGCCAAACATTATGCTTTTATGTATTCCACATCGCATTTCATTATACTTTTCACATTATGAACACTGATGTGAACTGACAACATAGAATCGTCCAGTCGTCACTGGAAACCCTTTTAAATGTAACTAATGAATTCAGACTTCGGGATAGTACCGTGGGTATGTATTCACAGCAGACACGCGCACGAGCACACGTTAATCACAAGTGAACTTGGCCCTGCAAACCACCAAAAACTGGAACGGTCAAAGCGGTCAAGTAAACACACGCTGTTTGCGCACGGAGAGGGCAGGTTCTTACTATTGATTGGTTATATAAATAGTTAGTCTGAACTGGTTAATGATAATTCGACATATCGAATTTAAAATATACTCGTCCATAAATATAATATAATAAAGTTCCACAAAAATATCTAAGGGGGAAATCCCGCCCATTTGTTTTTTCACGCACCCATTACTACGCCTTTGTCCCTCACCAATTCACCCTGTGATGGATCTCATTCCTCACCATCACTCCCAAAGTTGACTGAATTAACCGTGCCGACTTAGGATAACCTAGCAGTGCCATTTAAACATCTATTGTGTACTTGCGGTCGTCTCGAGAAACCAGGAGGCGCTAATTTGCCTGTTAGGACGTGTTAAACGCACCTTTGCGTAGGAATCATGCCAAGACAGGCAAGGCTCAGGGACAAACTTAGCAAGCTAACGCCCCTTAAAACGTTTGCAGACGTCTCATTTTACAAATAGATTAACGGACATTCGAGGCAACACGCTCAACGACTTTAAAACGCAATAGTTATAAGCTGTATACGACGTTAAAAAATTTACTGCAACGCTCTTTAGTGTGTGTGTGAGTGTACCGCGAACACACGTGGTGCAAACGAGTCTGCGTGAAGTGCGTGTATGCATTTATTCATCTAAGAGTGGGGACCCTCCCTGCGCATGCAAGCCGCCATCCTACGACATACTGCTGCAATTTTGCAGCCCGTACAAAATAACTGTTCATCGAGTCGCTCGCGCAGTTGAAAGCCTTTCCCATCTTACGCACTCGGATTCACACGTGCGCGCGAGCTTTGCGTCGAAAGGCACACCCCATATTTAGCGGTCGCGACACTCACAGCACGCGCGCGGACACCTGCTCCCCGCGCTCTCGCGCACTCACCCAGGGCTTTCAGGTACTCGTCGAAATGCTTGCTCTCCTTTAACTCCCACGTTCCGACGAAAGCCTGTGCCATCTTTGACGCTGAACGAGGCTACGACCGTGAGGGAGAATGAACGAGTGAGCGCGAGCGAGGAGAGTGCGCGAGGGCTAGGAAGAGCCTGCACGCTTACTGGCTGACTCGCACCGGCTGTTCATGATGTCATTGCACGGCGCGAGAAGAGGGAGGAGTGTGGACAAGGACAAAAGATAGAAGGAGAAAAAGAGCGCACTACTGATATGGGGGGATGGTGAAACGGAGCCGTCTGATACAATAACGCTTGGGAGAGGAGGAGAGCACGAGGCGAACAATAACAGCTGTATTAACAGTGACGAGCACGAGGGAGGGAAACAGAACAAGAGGATAGTCACAGCTTAACTCTTCTGCTGCAAAAGTTAAGGGACGTGCTGCAGGGAAAGAATGAAGGAGAGGGGTGTGGGATCGGGGGGTGGTGTAAGGTCAAGGACCAACATTGTTATGGCAGTCTTTTCCCACACTACTTGTCTGGTGTCTCTGAGACCTCCCCCCCCCCTGTATTTTTCCGACCATGTGCTCTCAGTTCATGTTGTGAACGTGTTACTATCAGTAAACTGGTGTTACTAGTTTGAATAATGCACTTCAAAGGACTCCACATGGGTAATACTACACCCTATACCAAATCAGCTCCGCCCCTAAAGCACCAGGATGGATTTACAAGACAAGCTGCTGACCCACTTTGACACAAGCTATTGTCTGCTCTCTCTCTTTCTCTCTCTCTCTCTCTCTCTCTCTCTCTCTCTCTCTCTCTCTCTCTCTCTCTCTCTCTCTCTCTCAAAGTTGTGTGTATGCATGCTTTGTTTTCATTTCACAATATGGCTTTAGGCGTGAGTATAAGCTTCTAATTGATTAATAGTATCTAGAATTCACACAGGCACAAGTACTGAGAGGCTGATGTGCAGATCAAGGCCATTATTACACATCTGTTTTATGTTTGATCTTTCTCCTTGCAGTCAGTAGTGTCCTGCTGTGCTTGAATAGGACTATGGCGAATGAATCAGTTTGACCACAGTAATATTTGGAGAGCATGCAAAGATACTACATTAGCCCAAACATGCCAAAAAAGACCAATACTCGAAATATCACAAGTGTTTTAAGAGACTGCAACTAACACTGCTGTGACATCAATATATTTATTCCACCTCAGTCAAGATGCTATGTGTGGGTTTTTAAAATAGTATTTTAAATTAATATAATTGTTTAAAACAAAAACCCTAGATCATTTTTAATCGTCTGCTGCTGCTGCAAATCAATCAATCAATAAACAACATTTGAGCCTCTTTGAAAAGCAGCACATTGTGATTTAGGGGTTTTGAATCTCTCTAACTCCATACCTTTATTTTGGAAAAATAAAGTTTACAAGGAAAAAAGAACAGGATCTTTCCTTTCTATACAACCAGTACTGAGTGTGCTGTGTTTCTGGGAAACATGTGGGCAACTCTTTCTCCCAAGAACCTACACACCCTCATGCATATACAATACTCTAATTCATATCAGCCTTTCTAGCCTAGTCACATGACATGTTATAGATTGTTACTAATGTTTTTTAGGTTCTCTGTGTGCATCATATCATTCATTCATTGAAAATCATCAAATTATTCAATACTGAACCTACTGCATAATAAACAGAAATGAACAAGTGATGCAATGTTATGCTATTATTAATTATGATGATATTTTTCTTATTTTTGCAGTTTTCACTCTAGCACGATTTCAATGTAGGTGACAATTCATGAAAATACTAAAAATACTTTTTCTTTGTGATAAAGTGGAGAGAGGATACCACTACCACTGCTCAATCATTCACCTCTGTATTCACCAATTAATTTGGTTTGTGGTCAGCTCATTGAGTATGTGCACATACCACATACAGTATACAGGCTGGTCAGATGTATATGCACAGTCACTTATTCACATTTCCCTCTACAAGTTTCATAACATCTTCAGTTTCAAAAGGACCTTACTAACGCAACACACATACTGTTCTTGTCAAGATCATAAGTGTATCTAACCTAATACAAATGTGTGACTAAACTGAATTATGCATTTGACGTTTGACACAAACAGGTGTGGAAGAGAGAATGCCTTCCAGTGAAAGAGGTGAGAGTTGAATCTCCTTTTAGAATTTGAGAGAGAGCATGTAGAAAGCCCTCACTAGGAAGAAATCTGGCATGTCTTCTAGCATTACAGCTGTAGTGGGTGTTGTAACGGTATTCACTGGGTTTAATGGGCCATCTGGACATTCTGGGAAAATCCATGTTAAAGCACCTATCATTTTGGTTTCACATGGTTTCAGTTGTAAAGATATGCATTGGACCAAACATTTACCATTGATATATTCAATAAATGTATATATATTCTGTAAAAAAAAAAAAAAAATATATATATATATATATATATATATATATATATATATATATATATATATATATATATATATATATATATATATATACAGAAAGATAGACACCACACAGAAAGACACACCCCATCTCCACATATACATATCACTTTTGTGGTTTGTATATATATATATATATATATATATATATATATATATATATATATATGTGTATGTTGTGACAACATGTGTTGTGAAAAGCGCTATATAAATATATTTGATTTGATATCACAAAAGTAAGTACACCCCTCACATTTCTGCAGATCTTTTCATGGAACAACTGACGAAATTAGAAATTATACTTTGACACAATGAAAAGTAGTCTGTGTGCAGCTTATATATGTAACAGTGTAAATTCATTCTTGCCTCAAAATAAATCAATATACAGCTATTAATGTCTAAACCACCGGTAACAAAAGTGAATACATCCCTTAGTGAAAGTTCCTGGAGTGTCAATATTTTTTACACTTATTTTTTAACATTATTTTCCAGAACTACCTTAACTCTCCTGGGACTCCATGGACTTTACTAGAGCTTCACATGATGCCACTGGAATGTGTTTCCACTCCTCCATGATGACATTATGGAGCTGGCGGATATTTGAGACTTTGTGCACCTCCACCTTCTGCTTGAGGATTTCCCAAAGATGTTGTATTGGGTTCAGGATTGGGTTTAGGTCTGGAGACATGCTTGGCCAGTCCATCACCTTTACCCTCAGCTTCTTCAATAAAGCAGTGGTCATCTTGGGTGTGTTTGGGGTCATTAGCATGCTGGAACACTGCCCTGCGACCCAGTTTCTGGATGGTGGGGATCATGCTCTGCTTCAGTGTTTCACAGTACATATTGGAGTTCATGTGTCCCTCAATGAAATGTAACTCCCCAACACCTGCTGCACTCATGCAGCCCCACACCAGGACATTCCCAACACCATGAAGGACTGAAGGGATGAAACACTTATCTTTGTACTCCTTACCTGATTGCCACCACACATGCTTGAGACCATCTGAACCAAACAAATTAGTCTTGATTTTGAATGTCCATTGTCTTCTCTTTTCATTATCTGTCACTGTATAATCAGAAGATTATAATAATCCTATTGCAGGATTCAGTCTGTCACTACTGAGTCCATCACTACCAAGTCAATCACTACTGAGTTCTCACTTGATTCTTCTCCTGTGTCCTCCTTCGATAGCCACACTGCTATATGCTTAATTCTGTTAAAGTGCCTTAATTTAATACCATCTCTTAAAACTGCATCTTTCTCTTCCACCCCTTGGCATAGTCCAGAACATTGTAATATGAAACAGGCTACCACCCAATTTCAAATCTTTCATTTCTGTCCGAGGTTCTTGAATGTGTTTTAAAATGTATTTAGAAAGCAATAATCTTTCCAATGTCTCGAGTGTGGAGACTGTCTGCAATTATCATGGTATTGAAGCTGCCTTGGTTAAGGTCACTAATGATTTTCTCACATCTGCAGATACTGGAGTGCTTAATACTCATTATTAGATCTGAGTTCAGTCTTAGAGATGGTGTGCCTTTCTCTTGCATCAATGGTTCTGTACTGGACTGGTTACATCTAATTTAGGCTGGTTTAGACTGGTTTACATCTGGTTTAGACTGGTTTACGGATTAATAATTTAATCCTTCTTTAAGAATTAAAATCTTTCATCTCTACAACTTTGACTGTCAGTCATGGGGTTGCCAAGGGTTCTGTCATCAGTCCTCTGATCTTTATCAATTATATACTTGGAGAGATTACACAACACTTTCACCTGGACTTCTACTAATATGCAGATAACACCCAATTGTATTTCGGAACAAAATCCACCAATAATCCCCCCTATATCCACTCCTATGGTACACAGGATGGAACAGGAAGTGATTGGGTTCCTCATAAACCAGCGTGTGCCTGTCAGCAATGCCAGTGCTGCTACTCAATGAATTTTGAGGATGATGGGAGGCAAATGGCAGTTAAGCCTAACCAACATCCACCGGCAGAGACAGACAGCAGTGAGACAGACAGCAGAGAGACAAACAGCAAAGGTACTTTAATTTAATTATGTGTCAATTACATTACATTATTAGTCAATCAGTCTTTGTGTACCTGTCAGTAGTTCAATCATTCTCTCTTTGTAGATCCAGTAGTTTCTTTCTGTCTTTACATGCTCCTTCATGAGCATTTTTATGGGAACTTTCTTCGTGAGTTGTCTAGCTGTGTCTACATCTACTTCTTTTTGCATTTCTTGTTTAAAACTCTAAGTAACCAAGAGGGCAGCGAAGACAGTAACATGCAGTCACACTCATAGCTAAGATAAATCTGTCTGCAGTACATTATATGACGTGTAAACTCCATCATTAAAAATACCTCAAATATACATTTATTGATTTAGCAGATGCTTTTATCCAGAGCCACCATAAACTGTAGTAGATGTAATCAAGCATATGAATCATGGATGTGTGCAGCTCGAATGCTGACAGGGAGGCAACAGGGAAGGACACAGCTCCGCCTCACATTTAAGCACCCTGAGACAGACACCGCCTGAGACATCTTTTCTTAACACCCTCAGCCCAAATCTCTGGCTCACATCGAAGTGACAATAGCAACCATACACTGTAAAAAAATTAACTGACAGCAGGGTTGCCAGTAATTATAGTAAAATGAACAGTATACTGCTGTTGCAGAGGTAAACAAAGGTATAGTTTCTTTAAATATAGGATATAACTGTCATTTAAAACCTTTGGAGTATAATACTGTAAACCTAATAAAGAAAATATCAGCATAAATAATTGAATTGAATATCAGTTTTATTTAATCAGTTTGTGCCAAAGATATCTGTCAGTGGTAATATAATTAATGATAAAATTATTATAATAAAAATAGTGGTAATACAAATACTATCTGAAAAGAACAAGGAACACATTGCTTTAAATAAAAAACACAAATACTTATCACAAATGTAAAAACGCACTAGTACTTCAGGCATTAGATTGTGTCACAGACAACATGCAGTATTGTCAAATGAAATTACGTGTGCAGTTTCTGCCTGATGGTCAGAGATGAGGTGGAGAGGGTGTGCCCATTCATTTACAGCTATAACTGATTTTACATTACCTTTAAAAGAATAACAAGATATACAGTTGAAAAATGGCTGTGGTTGTGCAGACATTTCTTGTAGTATAAATTTTACATGATACAACCTGCTGATAAACACATATACACATCCTTATCTTATTATACAAGTTTCTTCTTTCTCTGCATGTGACACAGGTAGAGAGTGAGAACTTGCAGGGAATTCTGTCTCTGTCCTTGAACACATCAAGACTTGAGTAAGGAACACAAATTCACAGGTCTCCTGTGAAGCATTCTTGCTTATGGCCATACAAGATTCGGGCAGTGACAGTGACACTGTCATAGACAAAGTGACCAATTACTGTAAAGAAACTAGCAACTCCTCTACATTAAAGTCAATTTAGGTGAGCTTACCTACAGCCTCTTTAAAACTCTTCATTTGATACAATATGACGTGTTTTCTGGTTCCTTTATTCCTTCCTAGTACGGTGTGCTATAGTTCTGTTTTATCACATGTTGTCTGCTTTCAAGTTCCTGTATTCCATGCCACATCCTGCAAAACCTCCACAGCTCACCCTTCAGCTCTCAGTGTTGCACTCACACTCCAACAATAAACATCATTATTTGTGATCTGTTCTTTATATGGCAATCATACTGCACTCACTGCAAAGCTCTGTCACATGTGGGCCCATGGTTAAATACAAATGCCTCCAGCCTGGTCAATAAATCAATAATAGAAGGTAGATGCATTTAGTAGATTATATGAAAGCTTACAGTAAAAAAAAACAGGCTCAAATTATTATTGGTGATATTGTGATGTTACTTGCTATTGTGAATGTGATACCTTGACTGGTACAAAACTGAGAGATCATGACGGCCTTGCTAAGGGCTGTGTGTACACATGCTGTTTGTTCGGGATCTATTTGGGACAAAATTCAGGGCTAGATTTAGCCCCAGTCTGTCTCTGGGCATTAATTCTGGTTGCTCTATTGGCAATACTACTTCGACTACTACTACTACTACTACTACTACTACTACTACTACTACTACTACTACTACTACTAATTTAATCGTAATACATTCATTCTAGGACTGGCTACTCTTATTGGTAATATATTCATTCAAAGACTGGCTACTCTAAGGGCTGTGTGTACAAATGTTGTTTGTTCTAGACCTATTTGGGACAAAGTTTATGGCTAGATTTAGTCCCGGTCTATCTCTGGGCATTCATTCTGGACTGGCTTACTCTGTTAGTAATACATTAATTCTGGGACTGACTACTCTATTGGTAATACATTAATTCTAGGACTGGTTACTCTATTAGTAATACATACATTCTACGACTGGTTACTCTATTGGCAATACAATCTTTCTAGGACTGGTTACTCTATTAGTAATACAATCATTCTAGGACTGGTTACTCTATTTGGTAATACAATCATTCTAGGACTGGTTACTCTATTGGTAATACAATCATTCTAGGACTGGTTACTCTATTGGGAATACAACCGTTCTAGGACTGGTTACTCTATTGGTAATACAATCATTCTAGGACTGGTTACTCTATTGGTAATACAATCATTCTAGGATTGGCTACTCTATTGGTAATACAATCATTCTAGGACTGGTTACTCTATTTGGTAATACAATCATTCTAGGACTGGTTACTCTATTGGTAATACAATTATTCTACGACTGGTTACTCTATTAGTAATACAATCATTCTACGACTGGTTACTCTATTTGGTAATACAATCATTCTAGGACTGGTTACTCTATTAGTAATACAATCATTCTAGGACTGGTTACTCTATTTGGTAATACAATCATTCTAGGACTGGTTACTCTATTGGTAATACAATCATTCTAGGACTGGTTACTCTATTGGTAATACAATCATTCTAGGACTGGCTACTCTATTGGTAATACAATCATTCTAGGACTGGTTACTCTATTGGTAATACAATCATTCTAGGGGTACTCTTGGTGACTCTTCAGTGTTCTATAAGAACAGCTCCAAATGACATGCGTGCAGTGCCCTCTGGAGGCAAGATCACACACACACACACACACACACACACACACACACACACACACACACACACACACACACACACACACACACACACAGAGAGAGAGAGAGAGAGAGAGAGAGAGAGAGAGTTAAGACTGTGTGACAATGTCCTGTTCAGAGCAAACACAATGGGTCAGGCCTATGTTAACAGTAACCATGGACGCACACCCATGCAGAGACAGACCAACAAACACAGAATGAAAAGAGTTGGGAGTTTTGGTAAATTATTGCTGAAACCAGAGAGACGATGGACATTGAAATAGATTAACATAGAGGCAAAAGAAGGACACTACACTGATCTATGATCATTAATACTGCACACGTGCCCTTCTGTTCTACCCCCATAAACCTAACATAAGGCTGACAAATCTCTTTGCTTTGCTTAACATACACACAGTTGTTCCACGCCATCTTATTTCTATGCCTTGTCATTCTATGGTGATGACTGATGTCCACATGTAATTGAATCAGGAATGGCTGGGTGTGCATCTGTGTGAAGGACACAGGCCATTCTGGGTTTGTGAGAAACTGACGGGCACAACACACCCCTCGTTTTGGCGCTTTTAGTCTGTCGGGTCCCTGATATAAAATAGAAATCCAGTCCTAATGGGGTAGGATACTGTATGATATTCTGTTTTCCCTGGTTCACCATCCCTGATGTAACATGAAGGACTCTATAATTAGCTTTCACGTTTAGTTGGGACTGGGACTGATGTGCCTTTCAGTTTGAACGGTCAGGGTGGACAATGCTTAACGTGTATTTTTTAACTAGTAAAGATAAGCAGATGGTGTACAACCGTTATATTTCATTCTGCAGTGAAGTCCGCTATGGGCGCTTTCGGTGCACGTGGGGTCCGTGCATGTTCTTTAGCGTACTGCGTTTAAATAGGTAGAGGGTTACCGGGGAGACACAGTTGCAGCAGGATGTTGAGTATCCGGTGTCGCGTCCTCCTAAACCATCCTAAAGATGCGACCACGCAGTATTCCTAGGGCGTCGCAGATTGTCTTCACCGATCTTTCACTGCATGCGTTCCTATCGGATACAAATGAAAGGAGTGTTTCGTCAAAGTTTGTTGTTCACAAAGTTTATTACCTAATGGCAAAAGGCGTCACCAACAAGAGTTTGTGCTGGCTTTAGTGGGTCATTTCTTCGCTAACGTTTTGGTTATCCAGTTAAAGATGAAATACTGAGACTAGAACAGCATGACGCCTGTGTGGAAGCAGCGCCTCGCGCAAGAAACAACCAGACCCAAATGGAAAGTGGCAGGTAATTCACATTTACAGATTAAGATACCACAATGACTGAACGTTTATAGATTATACTTTAAAGATGTTTAGTTAATGTATCTAATTTATATGTGACATTATGTTGATATTAATTGGCGTTTGGGTTGCCTGGAGGCTCTTTTTCTTTGTTGAACAAATCAAGATTTTAAAAGTAAATTGCAAACTACTAAAATACCGGAAACTGAAGAGAAAAAGAAGGCAACATTTGTCAAAAACAAAGAGCAGTAATGTAACAGGGAGTGCCTGATTGTCTTTTTTTTCAAGTGAATTTGTTTTTGTTTTGCAAGCTGATTTGAAAGTGAAATGGTGAAAAACACCGTCTTTACTTGTTTATGACATATTTAATTAGTCATGAGCTTCATCAAACAACGCACGCACACACAGCTTCGCGCGCGCGCAACACACACACACACACACACACACACACACACACACACACACACACACACACACACACACACAGAAAGCACTACACACAGGGAAAGCTGTGTTGTTCTACTGTCTACTGTAAGTAGATCCGACACGATCAGATTTGATCCTTTTCCGTTCCCCTCAAGTGCAAGATGCTATCTGAGAATACGCACTGCTCAGAATCTCTTCTCCGCGTGCACCTGCACTGAATAATTCACGTCCTACTTCCTCTTTAATTCCCCAGTGTTTTTTTTCCAAAATAATGCTGATGCACATTTTTTGTCGTTGTTGTTGATAAATGTTTAATAGTTGCACAAGTCTGTGACCTCTTCTACATAAGGACACCAAGATCAAACAATACAATTATAATAACTGTTTAAAACAACTACACCTATGTATGTCAAGGGTGAAGATCAAAAGGCCAAAATAAAGTTGATGTGGCATGTGTGCATCAGAGCAATGTCTATAAGTTTGTATGTGTCCATGTGTTTCAGATCTGAGAACTTCCCTCCCTAAATGCCCAAATGCTGTTCCTCGAAATGCTTTGCCATCATACACATTTGGCTCCAAGGCCCTGAAATATCACACAGCCTACAGACCCTCAGAAAGCTCTGTGATTGGCTCCTATGGGTGGGGGGAGCCTGTTGTACACAGGGCGAGTGGCTACCATGGGCGACATGCGGAAGAGAGCCCAGTGCGGCCACGTATAGTGACAGTAGTTCGTCCGTGTGGTGAGCTGAGCCCACGCAAGATCTCCCTGCTGTTAAACCGCCGTGCAGTGCAGACATTTGAGCTGCTCATGGCCGACGTGTCTGAAGCTCTTGGTTATCCTTGTTGGAACAGCGGCCGTGTCCGACGTCTCTTCAGCGCTACTGGCCGAGAGATACGCAGCCTCTCGGAGTTCTTCCATTTCGACCATGCCTTCCTTGCATTTGGAAACAGCCGACCAACTCTTAGTGAAGTTCAGGCTGCACTGAATGAAGTGTATCCAGACAACCCAGGTTACTGTGACAGCTTGCTAAAGTTGTGGGAGCGGATCCTGAGGCCTAAGGCGGCCAAGGCCGATAGTGGTTTCCATGACGATGACCCCCAGGCTGACAACTCTGAAAACGTAGCCCTTGATCCACCGGTGAGCCAACCAGTGGCCAATAATCTACAGCCAATCAGAGCACAAGTTAGGCAGAAAGACAAAGAGGGCAAGCAAAAAGGAGAAAGGGAACCATGGAGGAGACATGTCCAACCTCAGACCAAAGCTCAGAACAAAGAAGAGAGTGGGACAGAGAGGAAGAAAGAACCCGTTTACTGCTGGAGTTGTAGAGGACTTGGTCCTCCTGTTCCCCCTATTAGAACCAAACAGTGTGCTAAATGGGAGGGGCCTAATAATCAGAAAAAAGCTCCTCCCTCACAGGCCATCAGGTTGGAAAACAAATCACAGCAACATCAGAACCGTGAGGTCCAATCAGACGATGTAAACAATGATTCAAAAACTAAGGTCCAAAATAAGGTCCTCTTTCCCGTGACCCAGACAGAAATCCCTAGTGGACAGAGCATGCTCGTGTCAGGATGGGCAGAACGGAGTGACTGGCAGCAGGGACTCCCTCCCGATGGCACGGAGGTCTTGCCGGAGGAAATCCTGCACTGCTACGACCTTGGTGGCGTGGTTGGCGATGGGAATTTTGCGGTGGTGCGGGAGTGTCGTGTGCGCGGCTGTTCCCAGACCTTCGCCATGAAGATCGTGGACAAGGCCAAGCTGCAGGGGCGTGGTCACATGATCCAGAACGAGATCGCGCTGATGCGCAGCCTGGCCCACCCGCGCCTCGTCAAGCTTCTGCGTTCACACCACACACACACGCACGTCTACCTGCTGATGGAGCTGGTCGCCGGCGGCGACCTCTTCGACGCCATCGCACGGAGTGGCCAGTTCACCGAGCCCAGTGCGGCCTGCATGGTCCAGGACATCAGCCAAGCCCTGGAGTACATACACGACAAGAGCATCGCACACCGAGATCTCAAACCTGAAAACCTTCTGGTGAGGCCATAAGTACACATATGCCCTTCAAATCATGCAACATGCAAGCTCTTTAAAAATGTGTCTCCTGTTTGCTTGTTTGGAGAAGCAGTCATAGTGTAAAGTCATCAGAGTCACTTGATCACAATGTTTCTGAAACTGACTGTAAGGTCCAACGCCATTCCAGTGGAAGCATGAGTCTGAAGCTGGCTGATTTCGGCTTGGCCATGGTGGTGACGGAGCCCGTGTTCACGGTGTGCGGCACGCCCACGTATGTCGCTCCTGAGATACTTGCTGAGACCGGTGAGTAATCAGTGCTCTGTAAAAAGCCAAATGAATTTGTGTTCATGATGGTATCTGCTGCCTTGGATGCTTGTACATGCTGTTATGTAATAGATTAATTGCACATTTTCCCCCAGTGTTACTCACACTAGTAGAAAAGTTTTATGGGTAAAGAGTCTGAAGTCAATGGGTGTAGAATTTGACAGTGACCCAAAAGAAGAGTTTATTGGGCACTGTAACACCATTGTATGTATTTAATGCACCTTGTATGTGATAGCAAAACACTTGCAACACACAAGTGTTTGTGTGATATGTCCACAGGCTTCATCTGTGTCTTTTGTATTTAGGGTATGGTGTCGCTGTGGACGTTTGGGCAATGGGGGTCATACTGTTTGTGCTGCTGAGTGGATTTCCTCCATTCCGCAGTCCAGACCGCAATCAGGAGGAACTTTTTCGTCTCATCCAAAAGGGAGAGGTCCACTTCATATCACCTTACTGGGACCATGTGTCTAACGGTGCGAACCTTAACTCTGGAACCTACCCCTACCTGGTACCACCAACATGACCAGTTGCTTGTTGTGGCTTCCTCTCAGCATGACACTCAGTGTTTGTTTGTGCATTTCAGGAGCTAAAGTTCTGATCAGAGCTCTCTTGGAAGTGGATCCCAATGTCAGGTTGACCGCCCGTCAAACTTTACAAAACAGCTGGCTTCAGCATGCAACAGCACAGATTGACCACAAGGGGGAGATAAACGCGAATGCGATCGACAAAAAAGACCAACTGAAAGCAAGTCACAGAACAGACGAGTGTAATCAGCTCAAATCAAACTACAGCAAGAGTTTGTCCTTGGTAGTTAAAGCAGATCAAATTAACAATAACAGTGAAGACAACACAGACACATACACACCAGAACACAACAGAGATGCCAGCAGTAACCAGAAAAACCAGCAGTGACCAGACACCAGCAGCCTCTTGAGAGACTTTCACGTGCACGAGAGACAAGCAAAAAACGGTAATATCCTGTAAATATCAGCAGAACAAATGGATATGCCACAAAACAGTGGAAGCCACAGAGACAATTCCGAAATGCTACAAGCAGAACTGATAACCACAACCAGCTGATATCAGAAAGACAAAATATCCCAGCAAAAACAAGAACAATCAACTTGATTGGAAGTATGCAGAGGAACCAGTGAGGAAAGCAATGTAATGTTGCATGTAAATTAATGTAAACCTTAGCTAATTAGGTACCTGTAGCCTACACATTTAAAAAGGTTAAACATATTTTGTGTAGATCTGTTGTAAGCTATGCAAATTCACATTGTGCCACTTGCAAGGGTGAACACTGTTTGATCTAGCCATGATAAAGTACTGTTCTGTGACCTATAAACACTTATGTTTTCACATTCTAGTAACACTAAAACAAAGCACTGGATTATGGTCATTTAATAGTAACGTAATGCCACACGTGAAATGGTGGAACTGTCCAGTATGTCTGTAGAGTTGTGCTAGTGACTGGGACTAGTATAGATCTAAAACCCTGTCCTTCCTGTTCTTGAATGCTAACATACAAATGATTGTGAAAGTCCCTCTAAATACAAGCGGGGTATTATACCACCACTGGGATAACCCAAATTGAAGCGGCAGGTCCTCCTCTGTGTAATCAGAGTGCCAAAGATTGGTGAGAGAGGGTGGCCTTTTTATGGCCACTTTAGGTTTTGTCCAGCTGGTACAGTCTGTAGTCTGACATAAGTATATCAAGCATAGCACTTACCTAACTGTAAAAATTCTCTTTCCTTCTCATGAGTCAGTATCTTAATGTATCTCTTTGTTGCTTGTCTTTTTAAATATGTTATTTTGTATTAATAAAGGCCATATAGGTTTTGTGGAAATAATGATTGGACATGCTTGGTACGGGTATAAACATTACATTAGGTATGTTAGCTGGCCATTTTTATAGTAGCTAAATGTTGTTTAGAAGTAGACCTGTTTCTTACATTTGTCACATTAAGAGATTTAAAAATCTTACAGCTTTAGGTGCTTCAAAGCTTTCTTACATTTTGCTGAATCTTTCACTAAATACATCTGGTATTGGAAAAAGGGAATGCCATGAATGTTTTTACTTAACACAACCTTAACTAGAAAGATATTCAGAAGTTTGGATCATCTTATGTAGCTTGTGGGCATGTCTGTGATTACTAATATCACACTGAAAATCACTCAAAGCCATTATGTGATAAAAGCCTGGGCTGACTCTCTCAACTTCTGCTTCCATTTAGGTTTAAATCCTAAATGTATTTAATAATAATAATTAATAATATTAATATATATTAATATTAATGAATCTAATATTAAAGATCTCATGTATTTCCATCTTCCTTCAAAACAACTTATGTATTACCAGATTGTTTTTCTGCATAATCTAATCTCCTGATTATACTGGAATATTTGAATTATAGTGGAATATTAATCAATAATCAAAAAAATGTTAAGAAAAGCTCCTAAATGTCAGACAGCAAAACAGAACATAGAACATTTACAGAACATACACCTCAACTAGATCACACACAATTCAAATCTATACAGCAATGAACCATGTGCACCCATTTAGAGCTACACTGGTCTTAAGTAGTCAGTAGCAACTAGATTATGTTTAGAAATTATTTAGCTAGTTAACAAGCTAGAGTACCAAGCATTAATCAAGACAATATCATATTTTATCAGTACTTTACAACAATACATTCCACAATTCACTGGGTCAAATACCTTGTGCTTTGACAACGAAATGTGTGTTTATAGTACAAATATATTTAAAACAAAACACATAAGCAGCTATGTGTATGCAGCTCTTTTGAGATTAAGCAATCATTAATCTTGAAAGGTCTATCCTCTCATTTCAAGTCTTTTCAGTCACACCCGAAAACTCCTCAAATATCTACCTTATCTTTCCCAGGTGACAATTTGACAAAACGCACATTCACACACAAATACACTTAGACCAACAGTTGTCATCCCTAAGATAGTCTAGTTATACTGTGTCTTTTGACTGGTCCCTTACATTCCAACAGGACCTTCTCTTTCACCCAATACACATAGTAAATTAAAGGCAGTTTTCCCGTGTTAATCGTTTGGTAGAACAATATTCAAAACTTCCTTATGCTTTATCTAAGCTACTACCCCCCATATATATACATAAATATATACATATATAAATAAATATAATACATATGTTATCAAGACAGTGGGGAGGCACCTAACGATGACGTTGCCATTTTGTCGCATATCGGGTGGTGGTCTGTAGTCACCTTTAAGAAGCTGTCTCACTGACCCGCAGAAGGCCGGTGCGCCTGCGCGACGCATAACTCCTTAAATACCCCAGTCATCTGATGAAACACAACATTTGCTGTAGCCAATCAGTGAGGACTGGCAGGAATGGCATAACAGCCATCACAACTACTGGCAAAACACTCACTAATCAGCTAGTAAAGGGATGCGGGATTGGCTATTGAAACATCCGGTTCTGAATAATCGTGGCTCGGATTGGTAGAATAGAGACGGGACGAGAAGACAGAGGGAGAGGAGGAGACAGACAGAAAAAAAAACAAAGATGGCAGTGTAGACCAAGGGACGAACTATCGAGAAGGCGCTGCACAGAACTAACAACTTTCATGCTTTCGAGCTAGACTGGAGTTTGTTGGAGTGGCTTGGTCCTGTTCGGAAGGAGGACCGGGCGCAAGGAGCCCAATTGGGTCGCAAAGAGCAGCTGTGTGCGAGCTGTCACGGCAGATAACGGCGTCAACAGCTCGCAGTCACCACCAGCAGACTGTTGTTTTGTTACGGCAGCGGAAAGCTGTGTGTTCACAACCCGCTAAAGCTGCAAATATTGATCCAAAACTGTAGTGCAGCGCCACATCCGCTATTTGTACATATGCGGTTTACTTTCCTCAGAAGTGGCTCGATTTTCGCCAGGGAAACACATATGAATCGCAGTGTATTATTGCGAAATACTTTATACACAGTTGGTTTCATTGTTTGCTGCCTGGCACTTCCACTCTTGTAGGCCATCGGTCCAAACGGGTCCTGCACTCCACACGTCCCCAGTGACTCGGTCAGAGACGGATGTCTTCAATGGAAGAGCGGGGGGAGCTGGCAGTGGGGGCCGCTCCAGGCTCCTCTTCGGCTGGGCTAGGCGTTGGACCAGTGGGGGGCGCCCTGGACGCCGGACCGGGAAACGCTGGTCTGGCCGGGATTCAAGAAGAGCCTGGCGTACGGAGAGACGGTTCCGGTTCCGAGGCCGACGCGGACGCACCGCCCAAGAAACGCGTGAGACTGCAGGAGGGCGACGCCGGGAAACTCGAGGAGCGTTTGTATTCCGTGTTGTGCTGCACAGTGTGCCTAGATTTGCCCAAAGCCTCGGTGTACCAGGTAATGAAACTACAGCTTTATTATTATTTTTACAAGCACAAGACCTCCATTTACAGGTGCGCACAGCTGCATGATACTGAACCCACAAGAGAGTGATGCGCGTATCAAAATATTTAAGCCATCCACTAAGAATTACTTTCTGAACTAGTTAATATGCTATTCGAAAGCGTCCATCAAACCAAACCGACCCCCAAGATTATATAGGACATGCCTGTAGCTATAACTGATATTAGTTGTCTTATTAGGGAAAATGTGTTTTGTTCTATTGTGTGTATCCTGGGTGACCAAAATACGCATATGGTAAGTTTATAGTAAAAAGTATTCGAATCCTGCACTATTGTATACTTTCTGTGGCTACGCAGATACCAGAGCCCACAGCCACTAGGTTGTAATTATGGCTTTGTTCATTTTGTACCGTTTGAATGGTAGTTTATTGACTAACACGCTAACTCGTACCCAGTCTGAGGATGTGACAGTGAACCCATCAGCTGCTGGCCGTCAGGGACAAACATGCCATTGAAGAGTCACACTTTTAACCCAGCCACCGACTTCTTAAGTACCCTTACCCCAATCAGCTGTAGCCTTCCATGAAACATAGCGGTGTACAGTAAAAAAAAATTCAACTGCAGACTTACAAATGACCATAACCCTCCATTAATGTGGGTGTTGAACTTTACAATGGGATTTATGCACACCCACACCAAGACATGTTTAAAATGCTGAAATTGTACAGTAATATCTAACAGCCAAAAACATTTTTTTAAATAAGAAAAAGTTACATATCAGTGTACACCACACCAGGCTATGACTGTAAAGAATTTAAGGGAAAAAATTAAGTATAACTTGAAAAATTAAACAGTAAAATAAAATGGCTGTATTCTCATGCACTTACTTTGTCTTTTGGATCTTTAGTGTATGTATACGTGTGTATATAGTAAAGGGAAAAGCCTTTGGGCTACACCTTGGTTTTCTACTGTATTCCTACAATAACACCCTGGTTACTTACTGTCATATGAACTTTGATGCAACATATTGACATACAGTTCCAAAATTATTTTATGTGCTGTTGTATTGTTATAAAATTATCCAAACATATTAATTATATACTACTTTTGTGTAAATAAAGATTTACTTTCTTACTCTTTTATCAGGTATTCATCACCTGTTCATTTGATGTCATTCAGAGCATTTTCTTTAAATGACGACGTACCTTGTTAGACATATGAATAAATTATTTTCCAACCCATGTAGTTTCTTTCAGGAGTACATTGGGATGTGAGCATCTAACAGTTGTCTCAGTTTTAACAAATCTGCATGATAAATTCTAAAATGTAACTTGTAGTACACAGGGGGATTTCTGAGAGTTAAGAGTTTGTAAATTATTTTCTTATAAATATTCTAAGGCTTCTTGGTGTAAGATGAAACTGTACATGCCTAACAGATAGAATTCTGTCACTGTGTGAATATTTGTATTGGTTTAACATTTCTATTAATGCGTGATTAATGTTCTAGCACACTCATGATATTAGACATGTGATTGTCGAAGTGTGTCACTACAGATCAGAGTCACAATCCCTACCCTGCTAATCATCTTGGTACACGTTGTCTTCATCAGATAGGTGGAACATATTGATTTAATCAAACACGTACTTATCAGCTTGGGTTACTGCTATTGAGACAAACATTCCCACAATTATCAGCTAACCGAACAGTGGCCAGATTATCAATTATACCTATATGTGTGTTCAGTGAGTCCAGTCCATAAAACTGTGAAATAACATTAAATGGATGCAAAAGAAAATGCTATTGCAAAATGATCAGCGAGTGGTTTTCTTGATGTGGTCAAATACACTAGAAAGATCCAGCCAAGGGCCACAACAGAGCTTTATAAGTACTAATGTAATTTGTACTTAGTTTAATGGTGTATCATTAAGAATCATTGTACTATTGGTATCAACACGTTACATGTGTTTAACATTTGCTGATAACAGTTATCAGTAGACAAAGTACATTTTTAATATTCCTTAATTTTCAGTAAAGAAAATAGAGCGCTGGAAAAATCAGCATGTTATTTAAATCTGCAAATAACAAAGGTTGCTGTGTAACCACTGTTCACTGCAACATTTAAATTTTGTATTGTATTTTTTTTTAAGTTATGACTCATTAAGTGAAGTTCCTTATTAGTTTGAGCAAAAAGCATGTAATAACGAAGCAGTTCAACATCCTTGTATTATTTACACAAATGCACTCCGCTCTTGGTCCTCTACATTTCAGAGAGCTCCTGCCTTTTACATATCTTGGAGCATTACGAGAAATCGTGTCTATTCTAGGACCTTTTTCCATTTCTTTAACCAGGGGGCTTGAGCTTTGACTAGACATTGACGTGCCTGGAAAATTGCTAGTCCATGCAGAACCAGTGTGTGTGTGTGTCCAGTGAGGCCTGCAGTGATCTGATTGCCCTGTTTGTGTGACAGTGTACAAACGGACACTTGATGTGCGCGGGCTGCTTCATCCACCTGCTAGCGGACGCACGGCTGAAGGAGGAGCAGGCCACGTGTCCCAACTGCCGCTGTGAGATCAGTAAGAGTCTGTGCTGCAGGAACCTGGCGGTGGAGAAGGCGGTGAGCGAGCTGCCCTCAGACTGCAGCTATTGCCTCAAACAGTTCCCACGCTCCAGCCTGGACCACCACCAGTCCGAGGAGTGCCAGGACAGGTCTGTACACACACACACACACACACACACACACACTACAGATGCTGCATCCAGCTACCCTTTACATTTTACAACCCTCTTTGTTTAGTATGTCCTCTTATCCTTTAGTTAGTTTAAAGCAACTGGTTGCTCTAAATCAAGGGCGTCAGTCCTGTTGAATCTGATGTGTGTAACAAATTTTAGTTAATGTAGCACAGTGGTGTCGACCTCTGGTCTGAGAGAGACCAGTATGGTTTGGTGATTCACCTACACAACTCAACAGTCAATAGCCAGGTTTAGTGGGCGTGGCCAGAGCTGTCACCAGACTTTGCTGTAGTATCAACCACATTGCATGTATTTGCATGTATTCTGCCCTTGTGTGTTATTCCTCACTTCTCTTTGAACTTTGCTCTTTGGGCAGAGTGACACAATGTAAGTACAAGCGGATCGGCTGCCCGTGGCAGGGGCCATTTCACGAGCTCAGCGCCCATGAGGTGGAGTGTGGCCACCCATCCAAGACCGGCATCGAGCTCATGGGCATCCTGGATGAGATGGACCAGAGCCACCGCAGGGAGCTGCAGCTCTATAACAGCATCTTCAGCCTGCTCAGCTTTGAGAAGATTGGATTCACAGGTACACCTGCACACCGAACATGCACATCGCACACCATTCACTTAATAATAACCTGTTTCCTGTAATAATACACTGAACATTACACATGCTTTATTCAGAGATTTAGTTAGTCGTCCTTGTTCAGAAAAAACAGTAACAAGTGATAAAAAGGATAAAAGTGATAAAGACCTTGCTTTTAAATGGGTACCATGAGAGGAACACAGATCCACAGATCTGTGTGTGAATCATGGTCCTGGAGTTTCTGGTGAGAGTGGCCAGGCCAAGTACATTAACACATGCATAAAACGTCCTGAAGGGTTATAGTTCCCATAATACAACCTAGTCACGTGAAGGCATTCCCATACGGCAACGTCAGGGTCAGTCTTCACTGGTCTGTAGCTGATGGTATCTTCAGTACGTCTGCTCCAACACACATGGATTCTCCACACACACACACACACACACACACCGTGTGTGTTGAACAGCACATTCTGACCCTCACCTCCCCCACTGCAGAGGTGCAGTTCCGGCCGTACCGCACGGACGACTTCATCACGCGGCTGTACTACGAGACGCCACGCTTCACCGTGCTCAACCAGACGTGGGTCCTGAAGGCGCGCGTGAACGACTCGGAGCGCAACCCCAACCTGTCGTGCAAGCGCACGCTCTCCTTCCAGCTCATCCTGAAGAGCAAGGTGAACTCGGCGCTGGAGTGCTCCTTCCTGCTCCTCAAGGGCCCGTACGATGATGTGAAGATCAAGCCCGTCATCCAGCACCACGTCTTCTCCAACGACGCCAACGAGACGGAGTACGCACCGCTTCCCATCAGCGACAGCGTGGAGTGCAACAAGCTGCTGGCCGCCAAGAACATCAACCTGCGTCTCTTCATCTTCCAGATCCAGAAATAGAGGATGAGCTGGGCGGAGCCGGCGAGGGGAGGGAAGGAAGGGGCGGAGCCAACGAAGCACACATACCTCGACAAGAAGAAGGATGAGAGAGAGAGAGAGAGAGAGAGAGAGAGATCTTAATAGAAGTGATCCATGAGAGCTGCAGTAGTTTTTGTTTTTGTTTGTTTGTGAGTGTGTGAGAGATTATATGTGGTAAATGGAAATGCTTTCAGATCCTCTGTGGTCCAAAGTGAGTCTCTTTATCATCAGTGATCTGACCCAGCGCCACGCGGACCCACTGCTAGGTAAAATTAATGCAGGCCTGAATGGACACCACCACGAGGGCGTAGGTATGGGCATGGGTGCACATGTGTGCATGGGGCTGCGTGCGTGCATGTGTGTGTTCTGGATGTGTGTGCATGCATGTATGTAATGTGTGTGAATGTGCAAGACAACCCTAATAGAAGCACTACGAATGAGCCAGCTATTTCAGCATGAGTGTGTGCTTATGTGTGTAAACTTTCTTGCGACTGTGAGACAGAGATAGGTTTGTTGGAGGTCTAATCCGGGATTTACTGGGTTTGTTTATTTTTGATCTGTCTATAATTTAGGCAGTGTTATTCAAGACATGCTGTGGTACTGTACATGTGTGTCCAGGCAGTGTTCCCTCCTGCTCAGAGCCCTCCTCTCAAGGCTGACACACAAGTTACACACACGCGCACACACCCACATATTCACAGGCGCACACACACAGTCAGCAGAAAGAAGACTGCACCTGCTTTAAATGTATTTTTGTAAGTGAAGGCAGACATTTTACTTGAGGCAGCAGGTCAAATAGCCTAAACAAAATGGCGGCTGGCCTCTACACCTAAAGATGAGATTTTGCATGTTTTTAGTTTTCTCTTGCTGTGTTCTCAGGAACACACACTGTTAGACCAGTAGCATTAGAGTCTTGTAAGCTAACTTAAGTTTGACCTTTTTAACACGTTTATTTAAGAACCTGTGAAATGTATCTTTATCTTCTTTAGGGTTTGATTTGGCATTTCATATTTTTTCTCTCGCTCCTACAAGAACATACCCAACCCACACACACAGTCACATCTCTTAATGGGGTGATCTAATGGCATCAGCTAGCCTGTCTCTATTTTTAACCTTTTTTTTTAACTCCATTCATTACGACTGGCAACAGAGACTTTATTTACCATGGAAACAGACTGGACAGATAACCAAACCTGACTGGGAACTACTGTTACTGCCCTTACCTACACACACACACACACACACACAGAAGCAGGGAAGCAGAAAGCCAGGTTGGGTTTAATCAAATCCCAGTAAGGCTGAACTTGACTGTAACTTATCGGCTTAGACATACTTGAATTCTTGTAGGAGAAAAAGACATTGGAGCTGATCTAGACTGTGCTTTTGGAATCAATGAGTCTAGTTTGAACCTGTTTCTGTATTTAAAAGCTTTTAATTCTCACATTACACTCTCGCTGTATTTGTGCCTTTCTATTAAAGCTCATCTAAACAGACGACATTGGAGTCTGGGTGTGCTGATTTGATTGACTTGATAGAGAGTGTGAACTGACTTCTAATCCATTTACATAAAGATTTGTGTGAATTATGTTTACTCACAGAATATAGAAACGTGAGAGCACCACAGGGATATATATATAAATGTGAGACAGCACTATAGGGATATATAGAAACGTGAGAGCACTATAGGGATATATAGAAATGTGTGAGAGCACTACAGGGATATATAGAAATGTGAGAGCATTATAGGAATGTATAGAAATGTGAGGGAGCATTATAGGAATGTACAGAAATGAGAGAGCATTATAGGAATGTACAGAAATGAGAGAGCATTATAGAATGTATAGAAATGTGAGAGAGCATTATAGAATGTATAGAAATGTGAGAGAGCATTATAGAATGTATAGAAATGTGAGAGAGCATTATAGAATGTATAGAAATGTGAGAGAGCATTATAGAATGTATAGAAATGTGAGAGAGCATTATAGAATGTATAGAAATGTGAGAGAGCATTATAGGAGTAAGGTAGATCATAAGCACCAAGAGCAAATCAGCTAGTATTCCTGAAGCGTATGTAGGAAATATTGTTACAAATTGTAACATGGAATTTAGCTGTGTGTGGTTTTTCCTTAGAAACAGGGTTCTGTTTCCTAATTCCTACTGTCTCCTACTGAGAGAACTCTACACTGCACAAAATATTTTGTATTTGGCTAAAGGATGTTGGGGCCACAGGTTCATTCCTTCCTCCACACAGCAGGTCAGGAAGGTGGAGCTGATGGAGCACCTGTGTGCTGTTGTGAACCAGGACGCCTTCTCAACACCAGACTTCAGCTGGGTGACTGCTCTGTGTGTGTCTAGTGAAACCCTTCTGCCTTAAACTACCTAGTCAACTCAGATATAAATACAAAATATGGAGATTAGAATTATGTAATGGATATATAATAATGTTTATTGTATTTCTTTAACACATTGTAAAATAAAAAAAAACAGCAATGGTAAACATATAATGAAAATCGATTCTGGCACAAAAGGATATAATTTTTGTACTGCATCAGTGCATGTAAAGGAGTCAAATAAACTGGCACACAAAACAAAAGCCCCACACACCAAGGCAGAGCTGCTGGTCTGAACTCAGGTAGGTGTGTTGTAAGATAACACAATGATAGATTTCCACTGACACGGTGACCACTGTCGGATACTTTTGTGTTAATGAGTGTGAGTGAAAACTCCTCATATCTTTGGATGTTAGATTTGCCTGTGTGTCTATGCTAGTACCAGCACTGGTTTCTAATGCATGTGTTTCTGCAGCTGTTTGACTGACAGGGAACTCCTAGTATACTGACAGGTGGAGGCGGAGAAGGAGGCAGGGTGCTGCAGAACACTGATCTTCCAGTAGGGGGCGCTGAACTCTGAGACTGACCACTGTGCTGGGGTACAATCAATGCAGAGGGGTAGGACTGGAGCCGTGCCTCCATCTTAAAAATGAAAAGAACAAAGAGACAATAAAGTCACCACATGACAAGGTTTCACGTAATGATTTACGTTCAGCTGTATGTGCTCCCCAATTTCACCTGATAGGAACACGTGGGTGGGTAGGAGCCCATGATGCTTTGCTGTGTTTGCGGTAGCACCTGAGTTCCCACCATGTTTGGGTAAGCTTGCTGATTGGCTAAGAGACCAGCATATCCTAGGAGAAGACAGTTTTATTTAGTATTGAGATGTATGCAAGTATTTTTGCCTTAGTCAATTTAGTCATTAATTAAAGTTAAGGCTTTGAGTTCCTGATGCAATGCATGCTCTACTGCCCTCTAGTGGTTGCTGTTGTTCTTGTACTAGTACGCCCAATTCAGATTTCAACACATCAACTCGTACCGAAGGCCTCATGAGCCCAGAACAGACATTCTTTTTTAACACTGAATTTTGGCAGCTTTACAAATGTGGTTTAGGTTCTTTTTTAAACAAACTTGCACTTAGTTCCATTGACAGTGACATCTGTTCCATTTCCACTCTCATTCATCTCTGCGCTCTAGCTACACTGCTCACAGTTAGCCTCCTCTCTGTTGGGACACAGTCACATAACTGCTGCTTCCTCAATACGGTAAGACACAAACTTTCTCCCACACTAAAAAGCTGCACCTGCGTGTCATTTGGAGCGTCACAAAGCAGCTGTCTGCGTACCTGTCTGCGCGCTGTAACCAGCAGGCCCATACTGCTGTGTGCTGGGACACAGACCTGGATAGCTGTATGTCGAGGCCTCAAAGAAAGAACACAAAAGAACGCTTGATACGCAGTATAACACATGAGGGACACGTTACGTTACAACGCAGTCAGCTGTAATGAGTACCTGAGTGCTCTGTTGGCTACAGGTTTGCAGAGCTGCCATTTCTGAGCTTGAGTAGCTGTCTGCAAGAAGGGGCGGGGCATAATTGTGCTGAGGTTGTGCATAGGTGTGAGTGGGTGGCGCCCTGTGCAAGTAGTAGGCGGGCACATCTGATGCATCACCTGAAGACTGGTGATTCAGTGTCATGTGACTGAACTGAGATGAAAGCTCCTCCCTCTGTGGAGAGAACAACACACCTGGTATGTTAACCATCCCCCTTTGTTCTAGGTCCCCCTCCCCCACTGCACATTGGTGATATCACAAATATGCCAGTAATCACAAAAAGCCTCAGACGTGTTCATGCACACTCACGCTCTGGTCCGGTGGGCAGAGCTGTGCGGACGAGACCGATACTGCCTGCTGAGGTGGAAGGTTCACAGACGAGTACTGAACCTGAGAGAAAGTGTTTAAGACACTGAGCATCCAGTATTCAACCTTTTGCTTGGTTCACCAGCCTCCCAGTATGAGGGACACACACACACACACACACAAGCTTTGCACCTTTCACAATTCTCCATTTCTTCGTTTCTGTTATTCACCTGCCACCTGTTGTGCACACTGTATACCAGCCACCTGCTGACTGCCCTGCACTGTCCTGCAGTGTCCTGCACTGCTTCTTGCTATCTGTGCTAGCGCTACACTTAAACACTTTGAGATGCTCTTGCTGTCTTGTCAGCAACTTTATTTTGTGAGCTCGAGTCAGAGATGCAGGATAAGAACGTTCAGGTGATGAGGTACTGAGTGCATCGTAGGTGATTTATGGGCCGCTTACTATGGGGGAGATAACAGGCACGTCTGAATCGAGGGTTCTAATATTACCATGAAATGCAAAAGTACACATTAAGTACAAATGTTTGCTTTCCCTTCCAGTTCACACTGAAGAAACCTAAAACTATAATTTATTAATTTATGCAACAATTACACTGTTTGCAAAACCTGAAAAGTTTTTTACCCCCTGGAACCCCCTTAACCCCAGTTTTCCTACAAGTGATCATTGTTACCTTGAGAAGCTCCTCCTACCTGTGGAAGAGAATGGCCTGTCACTTGCTGCTGGTGGAGAAGGGGAGGAGCCTGGGTCTGCATGGTGTTGAGCTGATTGGTCACTGGTTGCTGACTCCCTGGCGGATTGTACACAGCTGGAGATCCATCAGGATTCAGATATGGCTGTCCTAAAATCACAGGCCAGCACACAAATCTTGACAAACTAGAAACAATGTTTGTGTAAGCTTGCATGTACGCTTGTATGTCTGTGTGCAAGACAGCATTTACCTGTGTGTGGGTTGACTAAAAGACTGCCGGGACGTATGGAGGACTCTGCAGGCACCAGGACGTAGGCGGAGCTGTTAGTGGGTGGAGCCTCTGGCACTGGAGGCAGGACAAAGACCTCAGTGGACGAGCCGTTCTCTGTGGCAGAGCACACAACTGGGCTCACATTCTGAACCTGAACTAATGCAACTTGGGAAATATTCAGTTTACTGCATGGATTTATGATATTTACCCATCATGACATCAGATTTTTCAGAGATCTTAAATTCCATTTTTAAAAAGGCGATTTAGATATAGCATTTAATATTGGAAAATGCTAGTTCACTTCAAAATACAACTGGTTCAATACAGTGAGTCCCCTGTTAACAAGGTCTGGTTAACGATGGACCGGAGTTACGACCGACTTTTTTTAATTTTCACGCGGGGTGCGGAGGAGCAGTGGCAGCACAGTGGAGTGTTGTGGAGTGTTGTGGAGTGTAGTGGAGTGTAGTGGAGTGTAGTGCAGTGTTGTGGAGTGTTGTGGAGTGTTGTGTACGATAAGGTGAGGCAGCACAGCCTCCAGCGTAGCCCATCTCGGCAACATGGTCGCTCTTTCTCACGCTGTATGCACGAGAACGTTGTTAGTTTTTTTTTCTATACTGTATTTATGATCAAAGCATATCTAAATCTAGGGTCATGCTTAACGACGAAAGCTGCTTTACGACGGACATTTCAGTCTCTAAACCCATTGTCAAGTGGGGACTCCCTGTATACAACTACTCAGTATTGCCAAGGGAATATTCAGGACTGGTTTAGTAGTATATGCAGCAGCTCATAAAGTAGTAACACTACTTTTTGTTATTCCAAGTAGCCTAAACCAAGAAGAATTGTGGGAAGGGTATCGCATTTTTCATACCTGCTTTACAGAAGTTGTCTGAACATGAGTGGGGTTTGGAGGTCCAGGAGGAGCTGTCCGAGTCCGTGCTGCTCCAGGGTCGGGGGTCATTCCAGGGACACTCCAGCTCTAAACTGCTCTGCCTGCTGCTGGACAAACGTCCAGAACCATCTCTGCTGGCCCTGCAGACAGGTCAGCAAGAGTGGGGCACGAATCACGGTGTCTGTCCTGCTACCGTGGAAATATAGCAGAGAAAATAACCCGAGGGAACATGTACACCAACTGGTTCGTTTACACAAGACGTGTTAGACTGTAAACAATGTCTACACAGTACTACTGTACAAACCTAAAGAGCTGTCTTCTCCTTTGGGTCTCATTGTGCATATTGTAACAGTCATCTGGACCTCTGAAAAGAGAGAGAAATATAAGCTTTTAGCATTTTAATGCACTTGGCCAACTAGTCTTATGGTTGTGTAAATAGCGGAGTAAACTCTCAATGTGCTGATTGAGAATTGAAGAATGCAATGATGGTGACAGAAATTTCTGCAGCATTTTAAAGCTACATCAGTCTAAAAGCTACATGGTACAAAGCAATGCTTACCTGGTCTCAATATAAATACTCTGAGCAGGACACTGC
This sequence comes from Brachyhypopomus gauderio, assembly GCF_052324685.1. NCBI lineage: Eukaryota > Metazoa > Chordata > Actinopteri > Gymnotiformes > Hypopomidae > Brachyhypopomus > Brachyhypopomus gauderio. The sequence goes on along the minus strand of NC_135216.1, from coordinate 14,060,498 downwards.
ACAGAACAGAGAGGAAGACAGCACTTTACATTTTGTGTTTGAGAGAGTGTTTGTATTTTAAAGAGTGGGGATTGTTTAGTGGTAGTGCAGCTCACGTCCTGGGAGAAGATACGTTCTCTTGCTCTCTGATACTCCTCTTCTCTCTCCTCCAGAGACTTACTCTTCTTGTGCTCCTTCAACAGTGGTGCACGCAGCTGCAGGATACACCACACACACCAGAAGAGTCTCCAGCTTAGAGAACCTCTACCGAACCCTACAGAAGCTTCTCTGGAGTACCAGCGTAATATTGTTAGTACTGATGGGGTGTGTGTGGGTTTGCATGTGCATGCTTGTATGTGTTTGTGTGTACCTGACACTCCTCTTTCTCCTGGCTGCTCTCTCTCTTTAGTATTGACTTTCTTTCCTCAGTCTTCTCCTCCTGAGTATGCTCGGCAAAGCGCTGTTCTGGTCTGTCCACAAACATACACATCATGAGACACACACACACACCACACACACACTCACACACACACACACACACACACACACCCCAGCAGCCACATACATCCTTGAGCTGCTGGTTTTGTTGATAATGACAGCTTTCCCACTGTGGTCCACATTATGCTCCAGTCCAAAATAAGCCGCAACTCTATGAACCAGCATCCTGTGATAGGAAGACATCTGAGGAAACTTCCTATAGGAGCTGCGACAAAAGACACAAGTTCACCTTTTAAAACTGGACTGACTGACATTTTGTCCATTAAATGGAAACTTGTGTGTATATCTACACTACTCACAAAAAAAGTTAGGCATTTGGGTGAAATTTATAGGAAAATCTAAAGAAAGTTCACACTACAATGATATATCATAAAAGCATGCGACAATGATTTCCTCATCTCACACAATTTACCAATAGCCAACAACAGTAGTCACTCGCCGTTTTTAAATCTCATTTAAAAACACATCTTTTTTCATTGGCTTTTGATTTAATTTGATTTTCTTAGTGCTTTATTTGTTTCTATAGCTTTGGGTTGTGTTGTGTATTTTCTTCCTAAATTTGGTGTTTTTATTTAAACACAAAATTTAAATTTTATATTTGTGCTGTTTTATGTTTCTTATTCTTTCAGTATGTGTACAGCACTTTGGTATACATTTGTTGTTTTAAAGTGCTATATAAATAAAATGGATTGGATTGGAACAGTGGTGGGTATACCGCAACAAAGATGTCAATGTCTCAATGCCCTTGAGCATCAACTACAGCTTGATAACATCTCATACTGTTCACAAATGAACTTAATGTCTGCTGAGGCATGGCATCTTCTCTTCTTGAAGGGTCATTGAGGTTCTGGGGTACAGAGTTAGGAGCCTCTACACTGTGACTCAGCTGATCCCATCAGTTTTCTACAGTCTCCAGTAGCTATTCCCTAATTATGTGACCTCAATGAGCTGGAGCATTGTTGTCTATGTAGATGAAATTTGGTCTGTATTATCCATGCAGAGGCACAATGACTCTGGATTAATGATACAAGTCAAGTTGTATGGGCTTGTCACAAACTGCCCACACTGTAACACCACCACCACAACCACCACCAATGGCTCGTCTGGAGATAACCATGGCTGATGGATAGCTCCTTCATGTTTTGGTGGCCATCTTTTCTGATCAGACTGAACTGGCTTTCACCAGTGAACAACACTGATGCCCACTGGTACCTCGTCCAGCGTAAATGGTCCCTGGCTAATACAATATGATGACACCTGTGCCTGGTGGTATGGTCAGGTGTCCTTGCAGGTCGTCTAGCACGCAGACCACTCTGATGTAAATGGTTTTGACTTGTCCGATTTGACATTTGCCTCTCACCTCACCATAAATGTGATTTGTGTGGTATTTATCATCTGGTTCCACAGGGCTCTCTTCACAATGAAGTGGGCATCAGTGTGGGATGTGTCCAAAGAACATCCACTTCTATGCCTTAATGTGATACTCTAAGCTCAGTGGCCTATAAAAACATCCTGTTTGAAGCCTCGTAATGACAAGGTACTGTTAATCAATTGTTAGGTGTCGTCTTGGTCTCAAGATGTCAAAATGTGAACAGCATGATGAGAAGAACTGTTTAAATACCAATACTAACTGAACCAGGACATTTTACGTTCATCCTGAAATTTCACCTAAATCCAAATATCCCTAACCTTCTGTGAGTAGGATATGTATGCAGAGTATTACAATTAGGGTTAGGGTTGTATATGCAGAGTCTAAGGGTTAGAGTTAGGATTATATATCCAGAGTCTTACCAGTTGTCTGTCATAAAGTCGATCATGTCTTGTTCTAGTTTGAGCAACATCAGTCTGTCTCTGCAGGCCAAAATAAAACAGCTAAGCAACACACAGATAAGAGCTTGAGCAACCTTCAGTGCAGACACTCATCCTTGTTACCTGGGACTGCTCTTTAGAGTGGTGATCAGAAAGTCCTCTAGGTCTATGCCTGTTGAATCTGTATACTCCAGACTTAATTCTGAAACACATACAAGCGCAAATAAATCCCATACACAAAAGAACTCGCATCCACCGGAACACCCCCCCCCCCCCCCCCCCCCGCCCCTCTCTCACACACACACACACACACACAGTAGTCACCTTTGGACAGGCTCGGTTTCTTCCCTCGGCTGCACCCGTTTCGTTTGCCATGTTCCTCCTCTTCACAATCTGAACTGGTTCCGTTGTCGCATGTTGGTGAGCACGTTGCCTCGGAGACCTGCAGCGCACAAGCAGACACGCTGTAGTTTCACTCACCCCAGCTGTTACTCTGCCTCCAAGTCCATACATGGACAGGCAGAGTGTGTGAGTGTGTGTGTGTGTGTGTGTGTGTGTTAGAGAGAAGGACAGTGAGAGAGAGAGAGGGTGAGAAAAAGACCCTGCAATTCTTCTTACCTTGTCGTTTGATTCAGCAGGTAAAGACTCATCGCACACAGCTACACTTCTAATCAACTTCCCCTTAGACTGAAACACAGTGGAGTTGGGCAGCAAAGCATCCATTATAGATTTACATACACCACCTTCAGTATTATCCCTCTGCTAGCTCACTTAATTAAACTCATTAGTTATTTAACAAGTGTTCATGAATTGGGTATGATGTGTGGGGAGAGAACAGCACACTCCTTCACAAAGCACACTGCCCATGGCCATGTTAACACTCTGGCTTGTGCAGATATATTGTTTTGTGTCGTCTCAGGCTTCTGTGATGACATTTTCTGGTCACTAATAGCTAATACATCTAATGTCTGAAACAAGTCTTGATTTTCAAATTGTTCAGCATCTTGCTATACTGTCTGAAAACAGGAAAAAAAAAAAAACACATCTATACACTACTACACGTATGCAGTGTTCACACTGGTCATCGATTAACTCTGGCACACCACGGCATACATGATCTCTGCAAAGAACATCTACCTTATGTTTCGTTCTAGGTTGTTCCTGGTTACCATCAGTCTTCTGCTGTTCAGGAGAAGAGCAGAAGAATGAACTAGTGGTGAGCAGTAGATTCCAGACAATATAAGAAGAAGGAGAAAGACAGAGCAGGAGAAACAGCTGGAAGGAGACCAGCCTCACCTGCTGTTCCACCCAGCTGTCGCCGTGGCAATTCTCATCCTTTGTTGCCATGGTACAGCAAGTGGGGAGCGCCTTGCTGTCTGTGACGGACTCTGGGGAGTTCTTTGTCCCTTCAGTTTTGATGTCAGACATCCTCTCATAGGCAGTAGAGAGAACTCCTACATCCCATGACCAGAGGAGGCACCGAGATGAATCACGAGCTCTGTCCGCTCTTCATCCTCCTCTGTCAGCAGACGTACGGACACACACTCTCCTTCCTACAGAGCTGTGGGAAAGGGACGTCTGGGTTTGTGGCTTTGACTAAACGGTCATTCAGGCTGAATGAGACTAAACTTGGCTGCTGATTCATCGAACTAGGAGCTTCGAGACCAACAAAGAGAAGCAACATCACTGTTGCAGCATGAAGCCAAAGCAGTTGTTCAAAATTTGTCTCGACAGTCACTGTGGTGTAGAGAGAACCTTTCAGGACACAGGCTGTTTGTTTTGAACAGATAATTTCATTTATTTACTTTAATTAGATCATACATATAAGTATGCTTTATTAAGTATGTCAGTTAATTTTCCAAATAGACTGTGTGTATAGTAATATAGTATAGTAATAGGCATTAAGTATTGTAGATCAGATGTGCCTGCCAGCTATAAGACTATGTGTAACCTTTTTTGATGTCATCACCTTTCTGCCTCGCGCAGAAGCGAACTCGCGCTCATGTCCGACCACCAAGTTTCGAACCCACTACCCCTCAAGCAGCACGTGCCATCGCGTACATCTTATCTGAGCATTCGAACAGGTGTCGCAGGCCGTTTTCCTGACAGAGATCTTTACCTAAGACATGACTGCAGCTCTCGGACTAAAGATGATCATGGGTATGTCTGCAGCACGAGCGCTCGCACACGTTACGGCTCATCTCAAGCATAGGTCGGTGGGTCTGGTCTAAAGACTCTGGTCCATACGCAAGGCTGGAGATGTACCGGATGGGTAGGTCTGCATCTCGCCCACCGGGTAACATTCCAGACACAGGCTGGCACGCGCTATATTTGGACCCACAAGCACACTGCTCTGACTTTAGGCTAGTGTCATCCACATAAGCAGCGCTCTGACGCACGCACGCGGAGCACGAGCAGCTGCACTTTCTAAAAAGAACCCCGAAGCTCCACGGTGTCGCGGAGCGCTTTTTCACAACCAACGGCACAGTGCTACTTAACCAATGTAACCGATGTTTTTTATGCAGAAATGACATTACGTACTATTTAAGGTTGACTGCCTCACTTGTCATCGAATCATCTACAATATAAATGCAATAACCAAAAAGTGAAGCAAGAAAGATTCAGTAACGATCAAACATATGCCCAACAAAAGCACTCAAATCCAGTGTTAAACGGCGAAAGACAAAATGTGTTGGACATTTTTAAAAAGGGCTGTTTTGGCTGCACAGCGTAATGAAGTGGTTTGGAGTGGAACAGTATGAGACGCTTGTAATCCAAATATTCACGCATATGATGCTTTAATACACGATAATAATCGATGTATAACAGTAAAAACACTACTCTCGTGCGTCTGTTTTGAGCACAATCTAATCTAACCCAGGCATCATTCACAGACGTTCACTTACCGTTTGGCAAAACCGCCGAAAGGGAAAACTCGGTCTTCCCCGTTAGAACAAGTATAATCACAAAGTAAGAGACTTCCGTGGCTGACGGCTTGCGAAACGGACCTATTTGAAGCTCTTCTGTTTCTGACCGCCGCACGGCTGCTTTGACTTTGGCTACTGCTGCGCTTTCAACACAATGTAATAAATACACATCAGCACGCGCTCGCTCCCGGACCCTAGCGTGGCCCACATATATATAAACACACGCAATCTCGTACGCGCGCGCAGTATGGCAACAAAAAAAAAAAACACTCGCACACCAATGCACCTGTCAAACAAAAGGAAATGCAAGAGGGGGAAAAAAACAGATGAAGTGCTAAAGCGATATAGACATATTGTCTCTCGGATAACACCACGAGATTTTGAATAGAGCTAAATTCTGTGTGAATGGTAAAGTTGTGAAAATGATCAGAGGTGCGTGTGTGTCCTAAAGCATTTTTGATACATCTGTGCTTACAATATAGGACATTTGTTGCATTGCAAAATTACCTAAACACACACTGTGAACTTGATCAAGCAAACAGGGGAATGCCATCGTGCCAGGAAAACCACAAGAACACCTGTTAGATGATCAGTTACGTGCAGCACCCCCCCCCCCCCCCCAAAAAAACCCCAACCTCCTGCAGTATGGCCTTTCTTTGTACATACTGTGTGAAGTGGCGCTGCAAAAAGAGAAGACATGTGAACACATTTGAATGGTGGTGACCATTATAACCTCAGTATTACAGAAGCTTAGAGAACTGATTACTTGATTCATCAAAAAATGATGACGTTGACACCCCTAGTCTATGATCTATGCTGATGTCTGGGATAAACAACACAGGAACAGCAAGCAATATAGTCAGTTATTGTGTTGCCGGGATGTATTGTATATTTATGTGTGCATTTCCGCAGGAGAAAAAGGCAAAGTTTAATTTAATTACAAATCTACACAGATTGGCATTTGAGAAAATATATTCACCATCATGGATGGAAAACAGGTACACATGTGAGACAGCAGGTCATATTCTCACTGTCATCACTTTCACTACCCTCAGATACCAAAGCATTACAACAAGCAGTAATGGTGCCTCCCCCTTAAAGTCAAGAACAAAATCATGACTTATTCATTGGTGTAATTAGAAATAATCCATCCATGTAAAAAAAAAAAGAAAGAAAAAAAAGCTATTTGAAAACTGTAATGTGAGGTGCAGGGTTTGTAAGGCACAAATGAAGATTTTCAACATTTAGACTAGCTCACATTTTACCGGAGGACCTTCACAATGGCTGCTTCTGAATCATGTTTAAACTACGGAGTATTCTGAGGTATGACAACTGTAAATAAAAAACAGAGCTTCAAACACTTCTGGCTGCTTTTACTGTAAATGGCACTCCAGTCTGTGTCCTCTTGAGAGTAAGATATCCAGACTAGCACATGCCGTGTCCACACACACGCACCCTTCCTGGCTTGTCTGTCAGAGTTCTGGACTACATGCAGTAGTTGAGACCTTGAGCCATCAAAGCATATTTGTTATCTAGCCAAACAGCCATGCAGACATAGGCACGCTCCCTGAGGGCTGGGGCTTCTCTGGTGACACTTTCCCGTAGTTGTGAGTCATCATAGAGATATTACCGTGCCTGAAAAGGTTAAAAAGTCGCAAGAGATAAAGCTATAGGGGCAGTCATGGCCTGGTGGTTAGGGAACTGGTCTTGTGACCGGAGGGTCGTGGGTTTGATCCCCAGACCTGAGGCCATGACTGAGGTGCCCCTGAGCAAGGCCCTTAACCCTCAATTGCTCACTTACATTTTTATCTCATTTTTATGCAAGTCACTCTGGATAAGGGCGTCTGCCAAATGCCATAAATGTTAATGTAAATATATAGGGAGAGTTGGCACATGTCCAACAATGTAGCACCTGCCCCTCTCTCTGCCACTTTCAGACACCTAAACACACACACGCCCACACACCCTCCCTTAGCAAATCTCTCAACAGAAGCATGCAGAATTCCGGCTCCCACAGCTTACAGGAAGCACTGAGGATAATGGAGACAGTAAATATAAACACCTGCTCTTTTCTTCCTCTTGTGGTCACTGATGGGAATTCTCAGTGAAGGTCCTGTCTTCAGTGTCCAGAAATGAGCTAGTGCCCTGATGAGAGCCATGAACAAAGCACCTAAATGGTGACGTTAATTAAACCAACATAAGGTCTCCGAGAGTTGTGCATCACGGTCCAAAGGTTATCCATATTACAGAAATGTAGGTTTGAATCTAAAATATGTAATATCTTCAGGGGTCTACACCAGCACAATTAACCAGTTCAATTGTTAGGGAAACAGCAGTCCATCTAGTTGAAACAAAGGACAGGAAAGGCCAAGCTTGTGCGTGCACACATACGCACACACGCACACTGTATACAGGCAGAGATGTGTTGTACAAAATAAAATTCACCCAGCATTGTAGGAAATTTGAACGGTTTTAGTTTGTGGTCACAGGAGTCCCAAGACTCACTGGATTTCAAATGATACAGTTCACTTATATCAAACAAAATAAGAAAGCCAATCAGAGAAAAGTCTACATTTTAGCCATTACACAAAACATCACATAACCAAAGGAAACACTCCTGACCCACTGATGTAGGACACAAGAATAATCAGTTCAAATACGAAGATACCTTGAAACAATCTCCAACAATCTACGGTTTTAATGACAGAAAGCTGGACAAAACAAACAAATCACCCCCCCCCCCCAAAACTTGAAGTGTGCTAATTAACTGGGGACTTATCTTCATACTCATCTTCAACAGTAAAACACTGGAGCTGGGTATGGCTGCTAATGAAGGACGTGCAATTAATTTATCATGGCACTATTAACAAAACAAGAAATTAAAACAAGAAGGAAAGTGCTTCATAATAGTCTAAAACACCCTGTCCCAGCATGCAAGGAATCTTTCAGAGTGATTCTAGAGTCATTTCTAGTCAAATCAAGTCAAACACCAGATTCAAACCACATAATGCATGCATTTAAAATACCAAATATGAGAATGGATAACCTGCCTCCTAGGTGTGTAGGTCATCTCCAAGGCTACAATACAGCATAAAAGCACTAGAGACTGGCTTTAGGACATCCACACAAAATTATAATTCAGATTACACGCAAGAGGATATTTATCATCACTTTATAAAAATGTTCTATAAAGGAATTCTATCCACTTACCAATGCTTTACAATTATAATAATTACAATAACCTCTTGCTATCACTCACAAAGAAAATGAGTTTGGCTATGGCAATATACCTCAACCCCCCCCCCCTCCTTGCACCTGCAATTTCAACTTTTGTTTTTGATGGAAGAAATGACATTTGAAACAGACCTTAATATATTCCAGCATCCTTGGAACTAGTTCCACACACAACTGTAAAGCATTCCAGCAAAACCTGACAGAAGAATGAATGGGCACAAATATCACTGCAACACACTGGCTTACAGAGAAGGAGCAATGAGTCTTTAGCCATTAGACAACTTTTAATCACATGTGAACAAAAGGGAAACCAAAATGCAAAACAGTTTTTTGAGAAACAGATGCACCGTATTACTCACTAGTTAGTCAAACCACGTTTACCAAGCGCTGATTGAAAGATGAACAGAGAGGTACAGTGAAAGGATTACAGCAAATCTTTCTAACAATGATCTTAATCGTCTGCGTAAGAAAACATCTATGCAACCTGCATTAGAGATTGTATATATTTATATATATGCATATATATATAAGTATTCATTACAAAAATAAGAAGATATAAGTAGCAGCAGGCAGCCAGCCAGCAGCTTGACTTTGGGAATGAGTGAGAGAACCAGAGAGAGCAGAAGCCTAGCAGAGCGTCCCTCTGAGCCCTACAGGGGACTGGGCGTGGTTATTCAGGGCATCTCCCATTGGTCCTTCTAGTGTTCTAATCACTGCCCACAGGAAGTCAGGTGTTAAATACAGAGAGGAAGTGTTACAGATTAAGTGTAAGAGGAAGGAGTGCTAGGAGGCAGCAGTGCTGTGGCAGGGGCAGATGCGGTAAGGGTAAAAGCTGCCTACTGCTGGGGGTAGAAGGGCTGTTGCTGGGGTGGTTGTTGGGGATAGGGGTATGGCTGCTGTGCAGGGGGGGCTCCAGGATATCCAGCCTGCCCCTGGCCCTGATAGCCCACGAAGGGCATGTTATACCCATAGACATATGGATTATATGCCATTGGCATTTGATAGTACCTGGGAAAGAAAAAGGTAGAGGATGTGTAAGTTACATGTGCTTCCGCAATATACTTGGATTAGTATCCAATTAGTCTCATTGGAGAGTAAATCATATTGATTTAAAGTGGTACAAAGGACATTACAGAATGTGATTTAAAAAAATAGGAAGCAAGAAAGAAATATTAAAACAAATGAGCTACATACCCTGGGAAACCCTGATAAGAACTATTAAAACAAATGAGCTACATACCCTGGGTAACCCTGATAAGAACTATTAAAACAAATGAGCTACATACCCTGGGAAACCCTGATAAGAACTATTAAAACAAATGAGCTACATACCCTGGGTAACCCTGATAAGAACTATTAAAACAAATGAGCTACATACCCTGGGTAACCCTGATAAGAACTATTAAAACAAATGAGCTACATACCCTGGGTAACCCTGATAAGAACTATTAAAACAAATGAGCTACATACCCTGGGTAACCCTGATAAGTTGGGTACGGCGGTCCTTGAGCCTGTGAGGGTCCAGTGGGTGGTGCCACAGGAGGGGGGTTGGAGCTGGCAGCGGGCGGGGCTTGACTAGCAGGTGTTTGGCTAGCGGTAGCGCTGCTACTGGACGGCGGGGAGCTGAAGGTTGGAGGCGGTGGTCTGGCCGGAGGTTGGGGTTTAGCCTGAGGCTGCAAAGGCTACAACACAAGAGTGCGAGGTCACAATCAGAGACAACAAGCTACTGGATAAAGCCACGTGACTGGACGAGCGAGTGGAGACTCACAAACACGGTCCTGGGGGCAGGGGTGGGACCACCTACAGCAGGTGCAGAGGTGTTGGACTGGTATGCTGGGACGTTGAAGGAAGGCGCACTTGGTTCACGAGCAATACTCTGCTGCAGCTCCCTGTCAACATATGGCCAGCATGACTGAGAAATGTATCCACCATCACCATGTATAAACACTGTAAACAAATACTGGGTCAGTCACAGGTGACCGCAAAGAAAGTTTTCCTCTGATTTCCCCCCCCTTCCGGTATTGTTCCACTAATCCCAGTAATTCTAAGCAACTGATATCATATGCATGAGTATGTGTGTGTGTATGTATATATAACACAAATCAGCAAGGCACGTACTTGAGAAGTTCATCCCTTTCAGTCTTACGAGCAAATACAATGTCACTACACTTGTTCTGGAACTTCAGCAGGATCTCAGTCAAATCATTGTAGAACTGTAGAATAAGAAGAAAGCCAGACGTGTTAGCAGGTGTACAAACCTGGGGCTATCCAAGATCTGCACCAAGATCATTTAAGACCAAAGGTCATGAAGAGATTACTATTGGATAGTCCTGACGTTTCATCTAACAGCAAAGTGTTACAACTCTCATTTGAACACTGTAATTCACTATAATACACATTGTACATAAATACTAATCCCAAAAATGGCAGTATAAAACATGAGTCTCAAATTAACCCCTGCCTACCATGCACCTTTAGCATTGTGTGAAGGGAGTCTAGCCATTTTAACAAATTCACCTGATGCCGTTTATAATCTGTGGCAGATGTGCTAATTCAGGGTGACTCACAGCTAATATTTGCTGTCTACGCAGAAAGTAATTTATTCTTAATGCTGGTACATATGGGTTAAAAAGCCAATCAAGTCACTGTCAGAGAGACAGAAGTCAGTAAAACATTAATAATCATGCTGAACTGATCACAACAAATATGACAAACCAGCCTTCACTAGCTACATTAATAATCTTGTTCAAGTAACCCAGAGTGATTTCCATCTTCAGTATGACCATCATGAGAGCCAAGATCCTGTGTGTGGGGTACCTTGGTACCCTCTTTGAGGTTGGAGCTGATCTCAACATAGCTGTCGTGAGCGGAGGCCAGCTTCTTCAACACCTCCTCCCTGTTGTTTGCCTCAGTGTTCGACTGCTTGAGGGCAGCAAACTCCTGATGGGATGTCTGACGAGGAGAAACGGCACACAGCACCTCAGGCAACATGCACAGTGGCTCAGAGTTTCAGCATTGCAGAGTGCACGCCACCAGTTGGAAGTGGCTACCTGTACTTGGGCCAACAGGTCCTCCTGTGCGCGGAGGTTCTGCTGAACTCGCTGCGTCTGCGCGCCGTAGCGAGCGTCCAGCTCTGTGGTGGAAATGGCCTCCTCGTTAATGGCGCCGTCCTGAGCCAGCGCGGTCAGGAACTTTGTAGTCATGTCGAAGGTCACGGCCTTTATCTCTCCTTCTAGAACCTCTCGCTCCTTCTTCACCTCGTCCAGTTGGTGCAGCTGAGCCTTCAGTACGTTCACCACCTGCCGCGGAGAAGAGGCTTTAGGGGCTTGATTCTGGAGTCCTGTACACTTTCACACTGCTATTTCAGCTGTCTGGAATTTGAAGGGGTTAAATAATTCTGCTGTGCCTGTGTGCAGGGAACATGGGCCATGTATGAAGAGCTGGTGGATATGTAAAGATACATGCAAATATACTCAGAACGCCCTGCATCATTAAATGCAACACAGCAGTTCTACATAAACATGGTTTCACACTGTGGAGAGAACGATCACACAAGAGCAAATGGTGAAATGAAACATTAGATTAACAGAGAAAATAATTTTTGTAATTTAAAAGTTAGAAGAGGCAACTCAGCAATGCCACATTCATGAAATATGGATGAAAGAGTTCTTTATAGTATCCATCATACGCAAAGGAAAAAAAAATCCCTTTATGTCCAGATAACTTCCTTTTCTGTAGGCCGTGTTTACAGAGTAGCTGATTCCGTCTGCTTTGGTTTTTACTGTTTTGCCGGTGAAGACATTTGGTTTAACTTTCTTTCATACGTTTATTTTCCACCTAATAACACTCATCCTGGGATCACATTACCACAAACACTGCAGTTTGTAGCCAACAACGTCTGATGCATGAACTATTTTTACACATAAATCTCCAAGCCTAACAAATTTAAAAGTAGACGGTAGGGAAAGATGCCGCATGTTAAGCAGCTTGAATTACTCCGAGGCGAGTGCAGCAGGAGCAGCCGGGTTTGGACCCGGAGCGTGTTGGTTCGCGTGTGCACGGTACCTCGCTGCCCTGCAGGGTCTTGGCAGGGTTGGCAGAAGGGATGGCGGAGGACAGCTCGCTCTCTGGCTTGCAGAGCAGAGCGATCATCTCACAGTGGGTGTTGTAGCGCTCCCTTACCACCTGGTCAGCCTGCACAGCCTTGTCCAGCACATTGCGGAAATTACTACCCTCTACACACAGAAAAGCACACAAAATTGTTATATAAACAGTCTGTTGAATTTGAATATTGGTGAGAGCAACATGGTCTAAAAACCTGGCTAACATATTCCATATATAATAAAAATGATTATGTACACTTCCTGATTGAACTAAAGTTAACTGTGATCTAGCCTGGACCTTCTGAGAGAACCTCTGCATTCTACCTGCTCTAAGGGGCTTGTAGAGGTCCCCTGATGGAGTTCTGTTCCACCGCTGATTGAATTTGGCTCGAAGTTCATTGTCTGTTGTCTCTTCATCATCCAACATCTTTAGAGACTATAAAAACAAAACAAAACCATGATCACCATTCGACAAGCCACAGACTCGATTTCATAGCCCCCCTCCGTCTTTGCCAGTATAGGCATACAAGACCAACCTCGTCCAGTATCTCACGGTTCCTCTGCAGGAGTTCGGGCAGGTCTTTGATGAGCTGCTCGATGCTGTGCAGGCCGCCCTGCTGGACCACGGCCCGACTCTTCTCCAGAATGGACTGTGGGACTGAGTCTCCAGAGAGATCCTCCAGAGCAGCCGGCAGGTTCAGAGAGGCCAGCACCCTGACCACACCATTAGAATGTGAATTATTTGCATATCAAAATTGGTTAATTGATTTAAAATTATTTCTGTGCATTTCTGTGTTCTTCTGAGTTTAATGAAATTGAGCTCAAGGAAATACAATGTGCAGTGTGACAAATATAGTCTGTCTGGAGAACATAAACAAATTGTAAACAAATGTGGCAAAGTTTGGCAGCTAATTTGCTTACCCAACAGATCGCAGAGATGACAAAATTGAGTTAAAATAAGGAACTTATTGGATCTTATTTCCTAAATTAACCCTTCCGTGCACTATTACAACTGGTAATAGTAGTATATAGAGCGAGATTTACCCAAACCATTCATTTAAGTGTATGGAGTGGCCTTCTGTTGCATCGCCACTGAAACATTTACAGACAAAGATGATAACAAACCTATGCCAGGTTTTGCGTTATTTCAAATCAAATATCATCAAACCCACCCATTGCAAAGGTTGGTTGCTTCTCTCAGACTGCCCACAAGTCTGTTGACCAGATCAGCCTTCCTTGAACTGGCCATGCTCAAAGACTGCTGCACTTGCATAGGCACCATCTTCTCAAAAATGTCTGAGAGAAAACAAAACAAAGCAAACATATCGGAACAGTTCAAAGAAAAAAATAAACAAAAAAAGAAATGTAAATGGTGCAAGAAATTCATTTGTCATCAATTGACCTGAGAACTTTTGGCTGAGCGGGACTTGAACAGCAGTTGGCTTCACCAACGCTGCCTTGCCAATGTGCTCCAGGTCTTTGACCTCAGGAACGCGGTCATGGTAGATGAAGTCATTGTCTTTCTTTGCAGCTGTGAGAGCGCGACTGATCTTGTCGGAAAGATCCTTAACATTCACGTACTCGTCATAGCGGGATGCCACAGTCTTAACAAGCTCTGTGGCGTGCTGCAGATGCGCATAGAAATAACCAAACAAAACCATTAGATACATCAAGTACAACGAACGTGCAATTAGTGCAGCCAGTGTCCTAGCCTTTATTAGCCTTTTCGTCCCCATTTATGGCCTTTGAATTCCGTTATGGGGACCTAAACGGGATATTATCCTTTTGGAGAAACTGTGCGCAAGGACCAACCTGAAGACGAGCAATTTCCTCTCCAAATCGCTTCTTCTGGTTGGCCAGCACTGACTGGTGGTATTCTGCATTGGCCTGCATCATGCAGTGCTTGGCAGCCAGGACCGGAAGCACTTCCTGGAAATAAAAATACTGACCAGGGAGAGGCAACCACAAACAAACACCACGGCAACCACAAACAAACACCACGGCAACCACAAACGAGCACAGACACACAGCACAGGGCGCAGGAAAAGAGAACAGAACAGCAAATCAGCACGCAACCCTTCAGCAAACCTCAACCAAACCTCCACAATGCCCATGCAGCATTCACACTCACAGATCAGTCGGAGGAGAAACGGAGGGAGGAAGTTGAAATGATTTGTGTGTTGTGTATGTGTGCCTGAGAAGACAAACACACAAACAGTGCTGCATGCAATGTGTCCGTCTCGATGGGGTCTTTTTCCACAGTGACCCCTAGTGGTCAACTGGATACTGCCAAACGGTCCTGCAGTTGTGAAATTTAAGTGGACATACCTTAGGCAGGTTCTCTTTATACTGGCACTGCTTGAAAGCATCACCATAGAAATCTGCAGCCTGGTTGGCTAACTTGGCTATGATGGCATCCTTCATCTTGTCTACAAAGCAAACACAGGAAAAAAAACCACTCAAATATTTTGTTAAATATATCTGCTATTGTAATTTGCAATACTCCGACAATATTTAACACATACCACATAGCTTTAGCACACCACACTCAACCAGTCAACGACAATTACACACACTTTGGGCCTGACGCTTTCATAGGAGCCCCACACCCACTGCCTTGCCAGTACCCTCGTCAATGACACTGCTGTGCCGAGAACAGTCTGCTATGCAAATTATATCTGCCAGCAATACACAAGGACTGTGGTACAAAACGATAGGCAACGAGTTCGTTTTAGCTCGTCAATGTGTAGACTTGGATACAGACAGAAAGGGTCAAGGCGCCATGTCACGTCCTATTACACACACACCTGATGTGGCTTTGATGACAAAGACCTCCTGGGCCTGGCTGAGCATGATCTGACTGAGCGTGCCCACTGTCTCTGGAGAAATGTCCATGGTAGGCTCCCGGTTCAGAGCAGACAGCACCGTGTCCTTTATGTGTGCAAAGGCACCACTTGCCAGCTACCGAGAGAGAGAGAGAGAGAGAGAGAGAGAGAGAGAGAGAGAGAGAGAGAGAGAGAGAGAGAGAGAGAGAGAGAGAGAGAGAGAGAGAGAGAGAGAGAGAGAGAGAGAGAGAGAGAGAGAGAGAGAGAGAGAGAGAGAGAGAGAGAGAGAGAGAGAGAGAGAGAGAGGAGAGAGAGAGTGAAGGAGGGGGAAGGTATTACACAAATCTTTGTTATGTATGTTCTAGAAGGGAATGCAAGCAGCAGATACTCCATTTTCTATAGTGCTAGAGATCAGTGATTAGGACACTGACCTGGTAGAACTTTGCAGATGCCTTCAGTCCTTCATCATTGTCCAGGTTCTGTTCTGAGGCAATCTGACTAGCCAGTGCTCCAATATTAAACAACACGCATGTCTTCTCATAACCGACACTTGCCAAGGCTGAAACACACACACATGCACATCAAACCATTGTACTACTTCTGTACAAGGTAAAACAAACAAGTATATTACAAAATTTTTTGCTTTTGAAGATTTGAGAGGCAGAATTACCGAGCTTAACTGAGCCACCAAATAGAGATCCTTTGTCGAAAGCATCTTTCCATGTAAATGTTAGGCACAGCTGCAAATCAGAAATTAAAATCATTGACTCATTCACGAAGACTATTCTTTTATAAAACCATAATAAAATAATGTTCATTAAGTTCAGGTAAACATGTGTTCATTACCTCAGGGAAAGGAAATTTAGGCTCGACAGCACACAGCTGGTCATAGTAGCTAAAAAAAAAAGGAGTGAGGTGGAAATAAATAACAAGTAGACAAGCACATGGGGAATCTTGAAAGAGAAAGTCATACAATAAATAAAATAAATACTTTTGAAAACTTATCAACATTACAAAACACAAATGATTAGAATTACTGACACAGGAAAAAACACCTGGTTGTTTCATTTCCATTCACTTGATTGGCAAACTGTTGCATGACTAAGAGAATATTATGGCAACAGGAACAACCCTGCCCTAGATGCTGACACTGGCCAAAAAGATTTTCAGAGCTGACCTTTATGTTTGTGGTTTCTCCATTTTCTCTTTGATTTAGCTTTATGAGGAATGTCATCTCGTAAAATGCACATTTGTTTTCAAGGTCAACCTTAAGATATCATACAAACAATCCTGAATGTGGAAGTAACTGGAGCCTGTAACAGTGAGTGGATCAGCTGACACTTGAGCCCACGTGACTGTGGGTCTTTCCCAACCTTCCGATATAACATCCATACGCTTTAGTTAACCCTTCAGAGCACAACTCTCACGTCATCCGATTTAACTGTCGTCATACTCTTTGTAACACGACAAGGAAACTCCCTGACATGAAACTATTTTGAGGCAAATGACTGTTGACGTGTGTCCAAATCATCACATGAGTTTAAACCCTAAAAGAACAGTCTTTATGTCAACCTAATACACTCTTTTAGCCAAATGCTGAAGTGTGAAACCTACTAAGTTATTCATCTTATCATGTCAAGGCCTTGGGGGGGTATGTGTGTGTGTGTGTGTGTGTGTGTGTGTGTGTGTGTGTGTGTGTGCGCGTGAGACAGCGACGACGACAAACAAAAGGCCCGTTTCTACAGCAACGCAAAGCCCATTCACCCTTCACATGAAAGAAGTTGGACATGTAATATAGGTCAACCTTATTGGGAACCCAAATGCTTTCTGTTGACCAT
Organism: Brachyhypopomus gauderio; assembly: GCF_052324685.1. Classification (NCBI taxonomy): domain Eukaryota; kingdom Metazoa; phylum Chordata; class Actinopteri; order Gymnotiformes; family Hypopomidae; genus Brachyhypopomus; species Brachyhypopomus gauderio. Next base: position 14,043,285 of record NC_135216.1, on the reverse strand, counting down.
GCTGAAGTAAAAACACAGTAAAGCAGACAGATGAGTTGGGAGTAACTAAATATCTGGCAGACACGTACTTCTGATGAGTCACTGCTTGGGTGTTCAGTTACCCTCAGCAGTTTCACAGCAGCACTGGGAACTACTTGACTGCTAATTCCCAGGAATGATAAACAGTGCGACAGGTTTAGCAGATTTTATCTTATTTTTGTCTGAACTTGACATCTTTAATTATTAAACTTCCACATAACTTAAGTTAGCTGAAGTATAACCATGAAGGTAAAGTTCCAGATACAAAAGGAAAACCTCATAAGGAAATCCATGTTTCCTTGACTTTTCCCATATGCAAACCTAGCACTGTGACTGATTAAACGATCTGTTATAGAGAAGCAAACTGACCAATTCTCCTCAAGTGTGGTCCAACTGCTGCACCCACTCTGACCGCATTCCCCAGTGTGTTAAAATAAACTGCGTCATGCAGACCACTGAGGGCCAGGGCGAATGGTCTAAACCTATACACAAGTCCAAATAATAAGCGGCTTCAAAAAGGTTAAACAAACCTTCCCTTCTCCTATACAACATTTGCTTGTTAATCATTCCCACCACGTCACCGTGAACCTTTTGATTAGAACAAGGCTAAATAAAAAGCGTTAGATAAGTCTAAATATATTAGATTAAATAGATTTGGCTTAATGCATTAGAATATATCAGGACAATTACTGACTTTACTGACCAATCACTTGCGTAAAAGTATAGCAAATTTCCTTGTCTATTCTCTTTATCCGCTCTAATTATCTTTAGCTAGCATTCAATGTTATCTAAATGTATGATAAAAAACGTATTTTTTTTACGTTACCGCATTCCTAAAACACGTAAATTGTAGACGCATATAAACTCGACATTCAGTTAGTTCTGTGTGTTCAAATAAATAAATAAATAAATAAATAAAACGATGGGGAAACATCGAATTTTATGAATAACATAAAAATACTCGCATGTTGAGCTGTCAACGTAAGGGGGCATTAAACAAAAACACATGATGTAGCTCAGTGTTGTAAAGTGTTTGCCTCAACACCTGGATAACGCTTGGATCTATAAAACGTGTTATTTTATGGTCAGAAGCGAAACTATCATCATATAATAACTGGTTTTCGTTGTGAGATTCTCTTATCTAACTACATTTCGTGACCAGCCATCTCCAACTTTCCTGTTTCTCAGCCAGAGTTAGCTAGGAAGCTAACGGGGCTACTTAAGGTGTGGCGTCTGCCAGAAGCACCTACGGTTTGTTTTAGATATTACAGCCAAGAATGAAGTAGCTAAATGCTAACGCCCTGTTTTGACGCCTTAACCGACGGAAACTAAACGTTTAGGAACATATTCTCATTCTCCCCGGGCAGAGTAATCAGCAGCCCAGTGAGCGTGACGCGTATCTCGGCTGTAAACTAGCGGGGTGACGGGTCACGTAAGACCTCTCCCGCTAGCTGCCTAGCGAGGCTCGTCACCGTAGCAGCTAAAGTTGGCCAACCGGCGACCGTGTTTGTACTTATTCTGATAAATCTCCGAAACATCCGTCGACAGAACCAGGTTAGCCCGACCAGCCGCGCCGACGAGCGCCCGGTTTAGACCGCCGCGCTCCTACGTCGTGAGCTAGCCAGCTAGCTAGCGTGTTGACTCGGGCGCTTAAATATGTCGCTGGTCTCATTAATTTTCCAAACAAAACCAAAGCACGGCGTGTTAGAAGGCGGTTATAAAACGCGGGGAGACGACCAGCCAGCTAGCTGGCGAGCGCAAGGCCCCCTCACCGTAGAAGGAGCTCCAGCGAGCTCTCGTGCTTGTCCAGCGGCCTCCCCACGGCACTTTTACGCAGCTTGTTCAACTCGTCCACCGCGCGAAGATACTCGGCTTGTTCCTCGCCCGCCGGATAGGCAGAAGTAATAAACTTCGACAGCGGTTTCACCAAATCAACTTCCGAAGACTTCTTTAATGGGACAGATATGAACGTCGCCATTTCGGTCCTCAGAAATGACGGTTTTTGTGGAGAATGGAGAACGGCGGAGAGACACACACACAAAAACAACAACGGTCCTTTACTTCCTGGATCCTGCGCGAGCTGTCAAGTGACGTCTAAGAGTGTTCGAAGATTCGTTTGTTCTCGCGAGCGCCAGTGAGCCCACGATTTGCATTTCATATCCACGAAAGAAAATGTTTCAACTTACTGGAATAAACCTGTATTAAAAAAAACAAATAGCTAAATTGAGATTCCAGCAAAAGAAAACGTGGCATTATCATAAGTGATACATAAATGCGTTATTTAACAAGCAACATAGTGTTTTGCAGTTTTACGTATTTATTGAACAAAATATTTAAGCGGTGAATGTAAAAACTGATGGAAAACGTATTTACAAATATCAGGGGTGCACCGGTAGAGGGAACAGTAGAATTGATCCTAGGTGTTTCATATGTGTAATTGTTTTAGGAATTTTACAAACGATAGTGAGGGGTTCAACCGGGACTTTACCCAGAAACAGAACCCAGAAATATCTGGTGTGCAGCCGAAGCCTTATGGAACATTTGGGCCATATTCCTGGTTGTGCTAGTAAACGATTTGACGTATTGTAGAATTGAAAAACCTATGTCAAAAGTGCGACACCTGGTGGTTCTCAAAAATTAAAGCGTCCATAGGTTCAAAACTGCGCTGTACGTAGCCTACTGTAAACAATGCAACATAACACCGTTTGCATATTTCATAAACGACAGTAATGGTGTTTAAAGTTCTGCAATAAATTGTTTAAAATTATTGTTTCTTTATATATGAAAATGTAATACAATAACATATTCCAAACTATACTGGTAGGCAAAGGGCTGACATGTTTCGAAAGTTTCTTCATTTTTTGCTTCATGTTCCACATTCCATATTTTGTAGTAATAAATAAAAAGGGTTCTTATACCTTTTTCAGAGTTCCAAACCATGAAACTGTCCGACCCTCATGCATCTATTCAGTGAAGTTTCGGACGTCATTAATCACGTGGTAATAACTTTGACACGAGCTTCGGTACACCGTATCGAATCAGTGGGATTGGAAATGGTGACACGAGCTGCAATGCTTCGATATCGAACGTACCATCATTTCCGGAACATGTCTGACTGATTCAATCTCCCTTACTGGCTCTAACTTCAATGAAACGCTTTCTGTAGAAGATAAGCTTTCATGTACAACAGTTAGAAAGTATTCTGGCATATTCCTCTATATAGATATTATATATTAATTATACCGTTAATTGATCATTTTGATAATTTGCCTAGACCCAAGTCGATTCCATGGAAATATAACTGCAATAACCACAGAAAGTACAAGAAATAATACACATTCCTTTCAATAAGGTAATTAACTTTGTGGACCTTACAGATGTCATCCTGTATTACAGGCAACTGAACAAAAGGCATGAGCTAGCAATACTCAAGAACAAGATGTATTAAAATTATTTTATTTCTCAAACAGGCATGAAATTTGTACATCCCAGCAGCCTCTCGTACAAGAGAGACTTCCTTATACATACAGTGATATGGAAGTACCATAATTGTTGTCATGAAAACTCACAGGACAGCCCATTGGGATCTATATAGAGAACAAGAGGGCTGAACCTTCCTGTGAGCCCATCATTTAGTTTGTTGCCACTTTGTGGTAGTTGAGGGGGTGGGGTGGAGTCAAACATAGCTGATACCTGACTGATCACATCCAACACAGCAACACTAGTACACTTCCATCAGTGCAAAAGTGGAGAGTTCTCATATGCAGAATTAAGAGGGCAGCATTCCTGCCCTCCATGCTTAGTGGCATAAACAAGCACAGTACATGCCAAAGCTGCCCAATGCATTACTACTGAGATTATCAACTACTAGTCCCTAATGTACAACGAGGGGGGAACGAACGAACGAACGAACACACACACACACACACACACACACACACACACACACACACACACACACACACACACACACACACACACACACACACACACACACACACACACACACACACACACACACACACCTCCGATTGGCTGCTGGTAGGCTGCACACAGCAGTCCATACACACATTTATAGGGCCTCTTCACAAAAGCTCTACTTTATATTCTTACCAGTCCTCAGAAGCTACTGAGTCACAGAATCTAGTAAACAGTATATTTTATGGCACCAGAGATGATTGGTCTTTGTAGGAGAAGCAGAAAAGCAGCATTGTCATTTACAACTTTACTTAAGAGTCAGAAACCCCACCCAAACTCCATACTTTTACAACCAATTAACAAGACACAGGTGATCATACTCACTCAGGAATCATTTCATCCATGCAGACACGAAGGTGTCCTGCGTCAAGAAAAGAAAAAAAAAAGAACCAAACCAGGAAATAGTAATATAAAAAAAAAACCGCAGTCCGTTTTTTTGATAGACATCTATTTCAGTCAATCTACCAACACAGCCACTATGAAAGATACAGTAAACTAATGGAGACTGTACCGTCACCAAACTGTAAAGATACAGTAAACTAATTGAGACTGTACTGTCAAACTGTAAAGTGAGGGCAGGTCTGCGTGACAGTCTGGAGGCTGCCTGTTGAGTCAGGACTGTTCATAATCACCCTGTTTATGCAGAAGGGTTCAGGGTACTCTGGTCTTCTAGTCTTGCATCTCTCCCATTACCTCATAAAAACACACACACACACAGCTACACACACCCCTACTCTTTAGAGCCCTACTTTCCTTCATTTACACACACGTGCACGCACACACACACACACAAACACACTTTAGGGGTTTCAATATGAAACATCATACACACTGAAGTCAGATTCTAACAGTTAGGCCATGGACAACCTCAGCTCAATCTCTCTATCAGACATTGGGAGGTGTGTGGAGAGAGAGGGGGAGGGAGAGATTGAGAGAGAGCGAAGAGATGGTGAAAGAGGGGGAGAGAGAGATGATGATGAGATGGAGAAATGGAGGACGGATGGAGCGTTGTCAGTGCTCGAGATGAACAGTGAGAAACCGCGTGGGTGTCGCATCGCTGCACCTTCCTCCTCCGTCTCCCACGGTAACTACTTCAGCACCAGATGGAAACCATCACTTGCGTCATCTGCCGGCAAACATGGGAGCAGAGTTTGAGAGGGCGTGTCAGTAGGAATGGTGATCCAACAACGTCAACAAGCATCAACAATGCAACTGATTACCTTTTAATGTGCTGACAATGAAGCAGCTCTCATCAGGGAAATTAGACACCATCTGCAATTCAATAAATTCACAATTATCCACTTTCAGTTGATCTTGTTTTACAGATCAGAACCATCACACCTTCCATGGTGCAGACACAGCACAGCAAATGTGCTCACTGCACAGTTCCGGGCTAAAATTGACCCCAAAAAGAGCTCTAAACAAAAACGTGGACTATGTTCTTTGACTACACAATTTTATAAAAATTGCTGTCACTGTGGGTACATCCTGGTGGTATTGTGCTAAAGCACCACAGTCCGTTAGTAAGGTAGAATTTAATTCTGGTGTGAAATAGAGTGTGACTCCTGTCTGACAGACCCAAGGTGGGAGTCCAAAGAGATTGATGTATAGTGGAACACACAAACCCAGAACTACCAGACCAGAAATGATGAGATCCCCCTGAGTCAAAATGGGCATGGGTGTGGAAGTAGGTCTGTTTCAACATATAGATAAATGTAGTTTAAGCTCAGTCTAGTGCTGAGTGCAGCACCCACCACACCATCAGCAGGGTGGAGCTGGGTGGTGCTGTCTCAATGTAGCGCAAAGCACTTTAATCATCCTCGTCCCTCAAAATCCAAAACAAAATTAGTTTCTTTGCAAAAAAAAATATATATATATATTATTATTATAAGTAATAAATAAATAATTCAACAGTAACTAAGTTTACTTCTAATACTATAACGTGAGAACACTGCCCTAGAGGTAGAGCGATGCGTGGCCGTGTCGTGTCGTAAATGCGGTAGGTTCTGCGTGTGTACCTGGTCACTGATCAGGATGTGTATTCCTGTGGGCCCCTGCCTGTAGACTTGACTGATGTGTGCAAGCGGCAGACTCAACACACTGGATATTTTTTTCGTCAGCTCACGAGCGGTCATCTCCTCCAGGTACAGCGCATGATAAACTACAAACACATGCAATTACGCTCAATGTAGCATTTACATTAAAAGTATGAATAAATAAATACACCTTAAAAACACACAGCCATGCATACACCAGACAAGGGTTGGATTACAACCAAAACAACTATTTCAGAACAGATTAAAAATACTGAAACTATTTGCATTCAGGTCATTATGCCCAAATGCCAGAACACCAGTATATTATTATTACTACAGAATATCCCTTTCATGAAATCTCATCTCTAATAAGAAGACATTAAAGAAACACCATCATAGTTTTCTGGATAATGAATTCAGCACATGACGGGGCCCTTCGCTGTAAGCAGCTGATGGTCTACACAGCTGCAGTGGATCTGCTACATTGAGGCTTCAACTACAGCGAGATACCAAACCAGATCACTTGTTTATATCCAGGTTGAAGCTACTGAAACGGCTTCATGTTTGTCTATTCTGCTGGCTAATGCAAATACAAGTCATTGAGAAAGGCGTGAAAGCTGGCGTTGCTAATAAACCAGAGCCATCACTACTTATGTGCTCTGCCTAATGAGCTGGTGTTAACTGCCTGACTTTTATAGTATCCCAATGGGAGCGGAGTACCAGCCAAGCTGCAACTCAGACTTTATGAGGTCAGGTCCCCTCCAGACACACTCTCGGATGCTAGTGAACGTCAGTGTTCATATATTGCTCGTGTTCAAATGTTATACATGACAATAATCAAGCAAATGCCCAGCATGCCTAAAAGCGCAATGTGACTTAAGTGTTCATAGAAGTTTCCCCAATGCTGCCCGAGGAAAGAGGCCTTACATGTCTCCAAGCATAGGTACTAGACAATAAATGACCCTCAATGGTACACGTACACACGCACCTGCTAGACCACAGTACATTCTCCTTTCCTCAGTTTAAATCAGGCGTTAGAAAGGACAGCTCTTATAATCTGGCTTTACTGAGCCCCTTCCCGAGCTCCCCAGAGGTGTGTATGCGCACATACTGTGTATGGTGGCGGGACTCCCATGTTCCCCATTCTTGCTGTGGCAGCGTCTCTCCAGTAAGGGGCTTTCACACTCGGACACGTCCTGACACACATAGACGGTCAGCCGAGGTCGGACTGCTCTGCACACACACACACAAACTGTTGACTTGAACAGCATCTGTAACGTTTTCTTTTGCAGCATCTGTATCTACTATTGATGAAGACTAGTGTACACAGTCACACGTGCACTCACACACACACACTCTACAGTGATTACCTAGATTTTAGCGCATTATAGAGCCGGATTCCATCGGCTGGCCCACAGATTTGGACCAAATCTTCACGAGTCAACTTCAGTAGATCGGACCCTAACCAAGACAAAACACGCAGCAGTCACATTACACTGAACTGCTCGGTGTTGGTCTCAGATCTGAAGATAAGGCAGTGGAAAGACAGCAGGTACCTGAGAAGTGGGTGAAAAGTCGACTGTAAGAGTTGAACCTGTTCTTGTGAAGCCACTGCTGCACCTCCTGCACTGACGCAGCTGAGCTTAAAGACTGAAAGATACAGTATGAAATGATATTATGTATTGATATTATGATGCAATGAGACACTGTTACAGCATCATGATTTAACAAGACACTGTTATAGTACTTTGGTTTCCAGAATATTATGTAAAATGTTCTTTTAAAAACAACAGCCATCACTAACCTCCATAGCAACATAGCTGCCAGCATCACTTTGATGGTTGGGTGAAGACGATTCACTAAGATGAAATAAATAATACAATCAGGAAGTTTGCTTAAAACGTAAATCTCAGTTGTGCATCCCAAGTTTAACTGGTGGTAGTGGATTAAAATAAAGCCTCATCATCAGTACTACCAGCAGACGATGGATGATTGGGTGACTGGACAATTAAGACACTTGTGTCCCACCTTTTAATCTCTCTAATATTTTACTGTTATGCATTTCTGATGGAATTTCCCCTCCTTTCGTATTTTAATACAGTGCTATGCATCATCATTCTTGCTTCAATGCCAAACTCCCAAAAACATACTTTTCTGCTCAGATACAGAGGAGGATGTGGCATTTGTGTGAGAACCATGTTCTCGTTACCTGTCAGGTGCAACACCAATGCTGCTGTATGACTGAGTGTGCGCATGTGTGTTTGCGCAGTTTTGTGGTTACCTGTCGGGTACAGCGCTGGTGCTGCTGTGTGTGTGTGTGTGTGTGTGTGTGTGTGTGTGTGTGTGTGTATGTAGTGCTGTGGTTACCTGTCAGGCACAGTGCTGGTGCTGCTATACGTGTGTGTGGTGGAGGTGAAGCTTGGAGCAGTCACTGTGGTTGGGCTCACGTAAGCATTCTCAGGCCACGGAGAACACTGGACAAACACAGCAGTAGTGGAGAAGACAGAACAGCTATTAAACATGTGCAGGCAGTAACCAAGTGACCATTTGTTATGAAGTTTGATCACAGTGGATGCCAAAGGTCACCCAACAGCTACCCATGATTCATAGTGCTCCAAACCTCATACAGCAACACGCATTACAATGCCTTATGTAGCTCAACACTTATGATTACAATGATAAATAGCAAAAATATACAGTCCTAAACGGTCCCTGCTATGGTCAGCACTGCAACCAAACCCTACATTTGATCAACAGTTCTAAGACAGAGCTCCAGTTCCAATTAAGTGGGTAGTGTGTGTAGTCCCAGAGTGCAGCAGTGACTAATGCCGCCTTTACAGACACCTCCAGGGCTTCAGCAGTGATAACACTCAGACAGGCAATTCATTAAAAGGACACTGCTAATTAACCCCTCCCCCTCCAAGGTGTGCACGCTTGGGCGTGTGTGTGTGTGTGCGCGTGTGTGTATATGTGTGCTTACACTGCCTCTCTTGCTTTTGGCAGTGGAGTCTCCACAGTCTGCAGGCAGTGTGCGTTTGCTCGACTTCTTCAGCTCATGCTCCACAGTCTCCTCTATGACAGGCTCCAGACGAGTCTAGACACACACACACACACACGAATGAGTCAAAACACACTTTTATACACACACACACACACACACACACACACACACACACACACACACACACACACACACACACACACACACACACACACTCTTGCCTCAGACAGAATGGTGGTGTCATAGGACGGCTGGTATTTCTCCTTCTCCTGCACGGTCCTTTTCTCCATCTTCTCTCTGTCTGTTTTTTGCTTCCGGTCAGCTCCCTTCGGCTACACACACGTGCGCACACACCCCACATTCGGCCACGCAGCCAGTACGTTACATAAAGGTGTGAAATCTCAGAAAGCTAAAAATGTCCTGCCATGAATTTCACTTATGCATTCCGATTACCAATTCATTCCATTTTCCGGCTGGAGGTGAGGACTTTTACTTTGAAAGGCGGAGCGGTGCACCTGTGGTACTGCGGGTCCTACCTTGAACACCTTGATCTGGCAGCTGGCGGAGTGCAGGTGCAGCGTGTACTCTCCATTCTCGTCCTGCCGGAAGGTGTCGATCTGGATGCGGAACGGTACGCCCTTCTCCCCACCGTGCTTGCGGGGGGTGAACTCCGTACTGATGCAGTGCACCTGGCCAGCAGACGGGTTGTTGGGGGGGGACAGGTGCATGATTACATCGCAGCCCACCTGGAAGGGCACACGGTGGGTGGAGAACGCAGGCCTCACCTGGACGAACACGGACGCGCGCTTGGAGACGTCCCAGAGGAACTCTGCGGCGTTCAGCTGGGAGGCGTGGGTCCGGGGTTCTGTGATGCCCACACACATGGGAATATCTGCACAGCAGGGCAGCCAGGATGAGAAGCCGGATCTGTTTACGCAGTGCTAAACGTGCAGCACCAGGCAAGGCCGCCGGTGCAGGTTGAGGCTTTACCGATGTCAAGGAGACGGTCGCCAGGGCGATTCCATTTCCAGCCCTCCAACTGCTGGTGCTCCATATACTGCAGCCTTCGGTCATGAAACACCACCCTCACTATACTCTACACACACACACACACACACACACACACTTCACAGAAAGTATCTGTAACACAATATCCACATCCGTGCATAAACTGCTGGCTAATCTCTTAGACCACGTGACTCTTTACTGTACCATGTACATTTGGCCAAAGGACAAACATCAGTTAAGACAAACAGAAGCCGTGTGTGTGTCTTAGGTGTAGATCAGCTTCTCTGATAGGACGTAATACCACATCTCCCTGGACAGTGTACCTGCATGTGGCTCTGTGCATATGACAAACTCTTGAATCTGAATCATTATGGCTTAGTATACATTTATTACTCTTTTACAACTATATTTTACTTTCATATACCCAAATGAAACAACAGATATAGTTTCCATAAATTAAAAAAATGTATATTATATATATATTGAACTAATATTTTGCTTCTATGACTATTGACTATCCCATGACCCAATTATAATCTTAACTATAGCTACAAAATTAATTCCTCCATCTTCTAAATTCAGGGTCATGGTGGACAGAAGCTATGCCTGCAAGACGGAAGGCAAGATGGAAATCATCCCTGGAAAGGGGGCAATTCCATCACACGCACACACACACACACACACACACACACACACACACACCTGCACACACACACCTGCACACACACACCTGCACACACACACCTGCACACACACACACACACACAGCCAATGTGCATGTCTTTGGAATGTGGTAAGAAACCAGAGTACAGAGGAAACCCACACACAGGGAGCGGCGAGCCGGGCCTTGAACACGGACTCTGGAGCTGTGAGGCTACACAACACTGAATAGTCAGGAAGTGAGGTGGGTTCTGTCTCACACACACACACACACACACACACACACACACACACACACACACACACACACACAGAGAGAGAGAGAGAGAGAGAGACACACCTTTACCTTCACAGTCTTGTTGTTGAGTTCCGGCATTTCCCCCATTTTCCTGTTATCTAGCAAACGAACTTCATAAGACTGGCCTGAAAAGACAACAACAACAACAGAAGTGAGGCGTGTCCACGGGTGCACAGTCCCCCCGACGAACCGCCCAGACGCGCGTGTGCGCGCTTAGATGCCCGAGGCCGTGTACCTTGGTTCAGGTAGGTGAGGGTCTCCTCCTGCAGTTTAACGGCGGGGGAGGTGGCAGCACACAGCACGTACTGGAAGGGCGGGTTCTTGCTCTCTACATCGCTGCCACCGCTGCCATCCTCCTGCTTAAAGATGGGCAGCGCCAGCACGTCACTACGGCAAGGGCACACGGGGAGAAGAGCTCTCAGGTGAACCGACGCACATGCGCACACCCACTACATCACAGTTGCTATGGAAACAGTTGTGACAGAGACCGGCGCTGGGGAACCCCCTCATTCCTCTTGTTATCCAACACCACACACACACACACACACACACCCACAGACAACCTTGCTTTCCACCTGCCAAGACAGAAAAGTAAAAAATAACTGCGACTGTTTGTCGCTGGACTACAAGTCTGAGGGATAGAGATGCTCAACGTGAAAACATTCCTATAAGTCTAACACACCAGTTCTGATCCACCCTGCCGTGGACCCCACGTGTGTACCAGGCCAAACACGCGAGCGGTCCAGGACGAAACTGCTGCGTCAGGCCTGCGGTGTCAGGGCGGCTTTTTGTCTCTTATCGGCCGTGTAATCAACCTCACACCAACATACTGGTTAACACCCCGTCACAGAGCTCACACGCACGCACACGCCCACCACGAGAGGACACAGATACGCGAGGCTGTCACTTCCTGCTCCTGGACCTGCAGACATTGGGTCAGGGACGCGAGTCGAGTGTGAACACCACCAATGCCAATAACAACGTTAACACAGACCCGTTCCCATTCCTTCCGAGCCGTCAGTCTGAAAGCCAACACTCCCCATGCTAACGTGAACGCCAGCAGACTGCAGACTCGCCCTGTGGGCTGCAGCGTCACAGGGTCCGGTAACCTGAAACTTGATTACAGAGAACGAGACAGACGCCCCAAGCCCACACTCTTTGGCCAGCACTTGATGTGCAGCTGCCCCCCCCCCCCCCGCCCTCCCCTCCCCCCCCCACACAGCTTGGGCTCGTCAAAGCTCCACACAACTTGGAACGAATGTGGCTACACTGCTGACCAGACCCCGCCTGGGGCAGCTCCGACACAAACACACCCACCTGCAGAGGTACCCGCGCTTCAGAAGGAAGAATTGCTGATGCAGATTTTTCCGTCATGAGAGCTGCGCCAGACCTCGGGCCGCTATTCGGGGGAACCGGAGCTGCTGGACCTGTTTATGCACGCGTGTCTCTACTATGCATTTGTGTCAGTCTGGAAGGGGAGACGGTGAATACAGAGCCCCACTAAAACTGCCAAAGAGCAGCAGAGAGAACAACTGGTTGTGCTACAATGTGTGGCAGTTTCCCTCCACAGTAATCTGTATCTTAATATGCTGTCTGACCACCGAAATACCAGAACACACTCCACTAATACGTTATACACTTAGAACCTTTTATTTTGACATAACCAGCAGCAGAGTTCTGACCCGAAGTCAAACTATGACAACTACTGACAGGCTTCCAAGGTGAAACAATGATTCTGCTTTCTGTTGTACCAACAATATGACCATCAGCATCAGACTTATCTATTCAGCAAAGATGAAAAAAAAACTACATACATTTGACTACCTGGCAATAAACATCAAAGAAATTTGGCCAATGAACACTGATAAGTAATCAAACAGGCTTGTGTCAAGTCGGTGTTTCTGATAGGACGACTTTTCCTGAGAGCAAGAAGACACCGATTCTATGTAGATAACACTGACTAGTCCATGACTGGGAAGTTTCTCTAATGTGCTGCGTGTCTGCACTTGGAAATCCATTCTTAACAGATGAATGACATCAGTAAAGACGGCTTACTGGTCATGTGACCTAATAAGTACTAACCTGATAATGACACTCATTTATTGAAAGGTTCTGACAAAATATTAGAAATCCTACACACTAGTCAACACGCAAACTTGCTTCCCATATACACACATACATCCTACACATATAATCTACTTAGTGACAACACACACACACTTGTATATGATATACATGTACACACACACATATGTGTATGTACATATACACAACACGTATGTGTATGTACATATACACACAAACAACACAAAACCTTTAGTTTTAGTGTAGTAAAGCGTTGTTGATTAACGTCTTACTGATGTACGTCTACAAACCAAAACAAAAGAACATGATGTCCTGTTTCAGGAAGTAACAGTGGTGTGTATAGGTAACGTTGTTTAGCTGAAGGCTTATACCTCAGACCCGTATATACATCTACTTTCTGTTTTGTCCTTTATACAATTGTCCACTTTTCACAATTTCAAGCTCAGACTGGTCGGTTTTGGTGAAACGTTATCGTGCTCAAATCATGCTAGCTAGCTTACAAGCCAGTCAGACACGGTTACAACACGGCGCCTGTCTGTGTTATCCACCAAAAAACTGAGCAACCTAAACCTGAAAAACCTGAAATGAGGGGGAAAAAAGAATAAAATCTTTACAACGAGCCCAAAACCTGAAGTCTAATTCACGACTACAGTTCTGTATGACCCTGCCACACTGTACAACACACGTAATCCTGGCTAACAGCAACCATGGCAGGCTTCTCCGTCTCCTTCTCTCTCTCCTTCCGTCACGATTCCCAGCCATGACAAAAGTTGAAAAACTCAGGACCCCACACACACACACGCACACACACACACGACTCGGCCCGGCCGGTGTGCTCAAGGCCAGCGCGCCCGACCTCATGCTGTAGGCGCCGGCCCCGAGCTCCTGTCCGATGCCGGACAAACTGGCATCGAAGTCGTGGACGAGTCCGGACTCGATGGTAGCATCGTCCATCTTCAGAACCCACGCCATGGCGCCCAGGTCCTTCTCGTCGGGGTCCAGACGCAGGGCCGCCAGCTTGGTCGGTTAGGCGCTGGGCGAGCTTCTGAAACGCATAAAGGAGAAGGGTACGAGCGTGACTGCGCTGCGCGTCGCCATGCAGGTGAGGCCGGCCAGCAGCGGGTGGACCAGCGGCTCTAACCGCGGGGGTTTGCCGCCTTCATGGGAGCCGTTAGGGACACAATGGCGAACGTCGGATCGCGTTTGGATGCGAGAAGCTTCGTCGAGGCTCTCCGATCATCTTAATAAACGAGGTCTAGGGATGCATCTCCTTCTTCTTAGCAAGCCGACAAAGTGCATCTGTGGCTCGCCAGTTACGCGATCTTCCACACTAGCTAGCTCCCTAGTAATAAAAAAAAGTGGGAGGACGTTGTTGACAGTCGAGTCAGTGCATCACACACACACACACACACACACACACACACACACACACACACACACACACACACACGCACACACGCACACACGCACACACGCAATGTCCGTCCAATGGCGACATGCATTCGCTTATTCTCACTGCCTTTAACCCTCCATAATTACGGGTTGTACATTCATTAAAATGTTTTTTTTTTGCTGTTGTCGTTGTTCTAATACCGCGCGAAACCGTCCGCGTAATTTCATAACGATGACCACCTGCCTAGGCTGGTTGAGACTTGAGGAATTTCCGAAGAAGCATGAAATCGTACATCATGGCTTCCTGTCACCGCACGCACGAACTGGCCGAACCGCAGCTGCAAGGGGGCTCGCTTATAGATGCGCCAGCCAATCACACCGCTCCGTGCAGGACGACGCGATCCCGGCTTAGCCAATAGGCGTCCGAATAGTTGTCGTCATCGTCTGCTGTAGACGCGTATCGCCTGGCTCAACAAAACCCCGGGCGTCCTGTGATGTAATTGCAGGTTAAATTACGGGTCCACCTTTGGACTGGCAAATTGGGAGACTCTTGATGGGTCGCGTTTAGCGCATTTTTGGAAGAACGAATAATGTACCTGTTTGCATGCTAGGCAGAGTGCATATCGCATGTGGCATACGATGAGGCTGTAATTAAGGAACCCTACGGAATTTATGACTTAATTTTTTCTGTCATCCAATACCATAGCGTCTACATGTTTTCAGTTACCGGCAGCACCAGTGCCGTTTCTCAAGTGTCTGGCACTTTGAACTTTTTAAAGGCTTTATACAAGTGTTTGGTCATCTACTATATCAGTCTTACATTTGTCCCCAACAGGAAGGCCCTTTATTATTCTTTTATAATAAATTTTATCGTTCATCTCAAATAATGCTCATATCAGTGCAGACTGTACCCACCTCCTTGTTAGAAACTCACCAAACCACCCACAGCACTCTTAATAAAGACAGGTAGATATCTGCAACACTCAGCAATCTTTACTCCATTCCTACAGATGGTTTCACTGATAAACTCCGCTAACACTACCAAGGCCCCTGGAGTTGAGTGTGGTAGTTTGTTCTTTGACCAAAATATAATTTTGCCCTTGTGTCATATGAATCTGCTGAATGCAAATCAGCCCAAAATGCTTTGAATAAATTTTAAGTTTGGTTGTGCAGCCGAGAATAAGTGAGTGTCTAGTCCTAAAGCAAAAGTGCAGTGGTATACACTTCAGTGCAAATTATATTCATTCAAATGATGGAAGAGCTCTTGCTTTACTCAAACTGCACTTTCATCTATATGCAAGTGGTCAGAACAAGATCGTCTTGGCTCAATCATTGACTTCCAATTTTGCAGCGATTTGGTCTGGTGCAGGTCTTCTGTAACCCCCCCCCCCCCCCCCCCCCCCCCATTCAGACCCCAAAGAGAAATCACACCACAAATGAAATACAAGGACACAACAGTTGGATCACGTCTGTACATTTTTCTTTATTTTCATTTTATTGTTAGCATAGCTCTAAAAATGCAGTGGGGGGAAATGAGAGAGGAAGCAAATTCCTCACAGAGGGGAAAGACTACAGGGGTGAGAAAGACACAGCAGTTTTGCCATTTAAATGCGTAAATACATTTCTACAAATTTCCCATCGGAGAAGAATGACACTATGCTACTTAAAAGAATACACACGCCCTCCAAGTAACACAAAACTTCCTCAAATACTCCCGTTGCATTATAATTAGATACACATTGCCTATGTAAATCTGTCACATCTGGCTTCGTAGAACTACACCACGAATCTTGATCTTCGTAGAACTACACCACGAATCTTGATCTTCGTAGAACTACACCACGAATCTTGATCTTCGTAGAACTACACCACGAATCTTGGGGCCACCAGGTCCATTGAGCCCCATCAAGGGTTGGTTTTAAATCATGACATGCATTTAGCCAAGCAAAGTATGCCATATAATAGAGCAACTGCTCAGTGTTATGATGTAATATGACCGTTAATATCAACAAGGAGCCATTAGGGATGTTAATTATATTTCTGCTCAGATTCTAGAGTTTTGGGTTGCATCTTACAAATCTGAGTTTTCCCGAAAGCTCTGTGATACAAAAGAAATGATCCAAGTCTCCACTCTCTCACCCTTATGTTATCACTGGGTAACTTTCTCTCTCTCACACACACACACACACACACACACACACACACACACACACACACACACACACACACACACACACACACACACACACACACACACACACACACACACACCCTCTGTTAACTGACCACAAGCAATACTAAGCTCACCATCATTGAAACAAATGGAGCCTCCACAAAGAAAGACACGCTCTCACACAAACACAGGAGTTGATCTGTTTGGGAGGAAGATTTTCAGATGAGTGCAGTGCTCCCCCACTTGTCTTTAGACTGGACGGTGGAGTGAAGCAAGAGAAGGTGTCCAGCAGTGTACATTAATGTGTGTGTATACACGTGTTTGTGTGTGCACGTATGTGTGTCTGCAAGACTGTGCAAGTGTAGAGCAGTCCAAGTGTTTGTACGTAGCTTAAAAAGCCCCGAAGGCCCCTTGCCCTCATGAAGTCCCGTGGGCGGAGCTACAGGCCTTGACCGCCCACGTCTGAGGATGGATCACCTCCGCTGGAGCCACTCTGAGCGCGCTTTATATACAAATTCAGGAGCTTCAGCTGGGCAGGCAGAGAAAGAGAGTGTCGACATGTGAGCGTCATGTGCTGTTGCTACACAGTGAAGGGTGGAGAGGTAGGCGCATGCAACCAACTCACCTTGCTGCCAGATAGCTGGCTGAGGTGAGGCTTGAGGTCCTCTCCAATGATGGCATAGACGGCCACAAGGCAGAACACGCAAGCTTTCCGTACGCTGCTCTCAGAGTTATCATAACCCTACATTAGAGAAAAAGAAGAGTCACGGTTTTGGGTGAGTGTGCAATTTCAGATTATAAACAGCTAATGCAAAACCGTTATATTGGAACCATTCTTATTTATTGGATCAATCTCATGAAGTTTTGGGTCAAATTCACGCAGAAATATAGAAACGTCTAAAGGGTTCACAAACATTCAAGCACCACTGTACACAATTTTCTTGTAAACAATAGCAATATCCAAATCCATGAATTCTTGCACATGTAGTATAGAGTATACATGTGTTGTATAGTATATAGATCTGCCACTTCAGTGCTTTACTGTTTGATGTGGCTATTGACTCTGTCTACAGTCGCCCCTAGCAACGTTTGTATCAAGGGGCTAGTCAGGCATGGTGCAGAGCAAAAGGTCACATTGTACAGAGATGACTTGCTTTTGTTTGGTTTTGACCTTCAAATCATCATTTGCAGCCATTGACCAGTCATTTCTGCCTATATCAGGTTACAAATTAAATTTTAATAAGAGTGAGCGTGTTTCTCTTAATAATGAGGCACATGTGTTGATGCAGTCTGCCATTTAGACATGTTCATCATAGTTCTAAGTACTAAAGGATTCGAGTAACGGTTGATTTTAGAAACCTCCATTAAGTTAATTTTGTCTCACTTTTGTCATGGCTGAGGAACGACTGCCCAAATTAATCAAAGTAAAATGAACATCCTTATAAATTCCTCTTTTTTATCTGGACGCTATTACTCTGGATTTTATTTTGAACAAAAAAACTCCACACCATAAGAAGCTTGTGGTAAGCCCCACGTTGTGTGGGATGGCCTTGCCCAACTACATTTTACTCCTGGGCAGCTCATCATAAGACTTTAAAATACTGGCTGCAGTACAGATCTCATTCACCTTCGCTTGAAATGTAGGCTACACACTCCAGTCCGGTGTTTCTCAACCCAGTCCTTGGGACGGTTCCTTGTTTTTGGTCTCACCTAAAGTGTTTGGAACCTGTACAGAGCAATATTGTGGGACTGTCTGGTGGGCCCTGAGGACTGGGTTGAAAAACACTGCTCTAGGCATGCATCTTTAATGCACCAGCAAGTTTCAGTTAAACGTCCCCACACATTTCATACAAAAACTGCGACAAAGTATCTTTGAGAATAAGGAATAAATTGTCATTATTTTGGGCTGCAAGTGAAGTCTCTCTCTCAGTCTCTCGCCCTCTCTCTCATGTATATAAGAGCTCCAACTGTTCATTTCTTCGTTCTCCAAGTTCCACCCAGCTCTTGAATATACATGAACGTGAGGCAAAAACTCAAATCCTCATTCGCAACTACTGAGACTTAAGTGCATTTGTAGTGACAATGAAGTACTGAATGAAGTACTGAAGTACCAGAAAAGTACTGAAATGCGTGAGTGGACGCACTAACCTATAATACAACACTTCAGGATCCTTATCTTTAGAACCACATGGAATTAATGTTCCGATTTAAACATCTACATTCATATATAAACTGATTCTTCCTCATATAGATACACACACACACACACACACACACACACACACACACGAGATTGCATAAAAAAACAATGAAAGAAACAAAGAATCGTCACAACCAAAAGTCCAAAAACACTGCAGACAGAGAAAGAAACCCAACCTTGAAAACACTCTATAAACGCACCTGTATGAGCCCAGGGACAATCTCAGGGAGCATGTGTTGTAGGTTGTCCTTGGACAGCCGCTCGATGACTTTGGTGAGCATCTTGATGGCGGCCAGGTTGATGGGGTAGTCTGCAGACTGGATGATGGGACACAGCACCTTAATGCACTGCTCTGGACTTATGGACGTCGCCAGCACAGCTGCAGTCTCCTCTGCTGCCCGGATCACCTACACACACACACACACACACACACACACACACACACACACACACACACACACACACACACACACACACACACACACACACACACACACACACACACACACACACACAGAGTTGTTTTTTAAACCATTTATGAAAACACTGCAATGGAGTTTGCTTCGAGTTAGCATGTTTGGTGGTGGTGTGCTCCTGGGGATCAGACCTCTTTGTGTGGGTCTTTGTGTGCTTCCAAGGCCTTCATTATGGTGAGCTCTGCATAGTTCTTAAAGCGCCAGGGCTGCCTGTTCAGAATCTCCTTCAACACCCGCAGAGCTAACGCACGAATCACGTGCTGCACACAAGAACACGAGAGAAAACTCAAAACAAACTTCTTTATTTGTTCTTTTTTGGCCTACATTAATGAGGAGTGTGTGTTTGTGAACCTCTCCATCTCCCAGGGTTTCCAGTAGCAGCAGGAGGATGGTTTTGAAATGCTCGTCCCACACGTGCAGGTGCGTCTCCTTCATGAGGCGCATGAGCTCACACAGCGCCGCCTTCCTCTCCTCCACCCGCTCGCTGTGATTGGACAGCTCCTTCAGCAGCTCGGCCACCACCTCAGACTGGTCCACGCTGCTATCTGCGGGCACTATGACCCAGCAGAGGATCAGAACTCACCTTCAGGTGTGCAGACACCCAGAGGGCCTGGTGGGCCCTACATAGTCAACAGTGACCAAGCTATATGCATAAAAATGGGACAGAGTGTCTGCAATTCTACAGGTAACAGTACCAAAGTGGCTTATGGGTGAGAATTCTGCCCCTACTGGCAGCATCGCTGACATATTACACAAGCTAATAATCTCAACAGCAGGATTCTGCCTTTGCTGCTCACTAATTCTTTATGCCTAGCATTTATCAACTGCTTTCTAACAGGTATGTGGCAAATCCAACTGGCTGTTACTTGTTTCATGGAAAGGAACCCAACTAAAGAACTTGTTAAATGCTGTATGTACAGTGTAAGTCAAAGCATTGTGCTGCCTGTGAAGCTCAGAATCCTGATAAATACCAACAGTGTTAAAAAAAAAAAAAAAAAAAAAAAAAAAAAAGAAAAAGGTTACAAAATACAGGGCCACAGCCACTTTCAATGGTCGAATTATCTCAGGCCACTCAATTCCACTCAAACATGGTACAGAGTTCTCATCCACACACTTCTGTCCAATGAAGTGCACACAAATCTGTTGTCTCACCATCTGTCTTGGCATCTTGGTCCAAGGACTCTTTTAGGCTCTTATTAAAGGGGGAGGAGCCAAAGGAGGAGTCAGAGTAACTCCCTGGCTGGTACTCCCTTGTGGAGCAGGGACTAGAGGAGAGGATGGGCATGGTGTTCAGCAAAGAGGTTTTGTTATCCAGTGCCGTTCGGCCAGAATCTGTGGTGTCGGCACCTCCCTGCACGGACACACAAACATGCATCAGAGAGGGAAAGAGAGGTTGAGAAAACTCACTCAGACGCGGTCACCCAGTCACAACGCACCTCTTCACCGTCCCCCTCTCGTTTGCGAGGGGTCTCCGTCATGTCTTCTTGGCTTCGGACGCTGAAGTTCTGGATGGCTTGGCTAACCCCACGTAGAGAGCTGTAGATCTCCTCAGAGTTCATATTCTCCGTGTCATAATCGAATGCACTGTACAAACAAACAGGACAGGATCATTGGGTTGTAAATCATACATGCAGAACATGACCCACCAGGATGTGTGGGTGTGTATACAGAGAGGGTTACCTGGGTGGGGGCGTGTTCTGGGATGTGTGGGTGTGTATACAGAGAGGGTTACCTGGGTGGGGGGCGTGTTCTGGGATGTGTGGGTGTGTATACAGAGAGGGTTACCTGGGTGGGGGGCATGTTCTGGGATGTGTGGGTGTGTATACAGAGAGGGTTACCTGGGTGGGGGGCGTGTTCTGGGATGTGTGGGTGTGTATACAGAGAGGGTTACCTGGGTGGGGGGCGTGTTCTGGGATGTGTGGGTGTGTATACAGAGAGGGTTATCTGGGTGGGGGGCGTGTTCTGGGATGTGTGGGTGTGTATACAGAGAGGGTTACCTGGGTGGGGGGCGTGTTCTGGGATGTGTGGGTGTGTATATGAGGGAGAGGGTTACCTGGGTGGGGGGCATGTTCTGGGATGTGTGGGGTGTGTATATGAGGGAGAGGGTTACCTGGGTGGGGGGCGTGTTCTGGGATGTGTGGGGTGTGTATATGAGGGAGAGGGTTACCTGGGTGAGGGCGTGTTCTGGGATGTGTGGGTGTGTATATGAGGGAGAGGGTTACCTGGGTGAGGGCGTGTTCTGGGATGTGTGGGTGTGTATACAGAGAGGGTTACCTGGGTGGGGGGCGTGTTCTGGGATGTGTGGGTGTGTATACAGAGAGGGTTACCTGGGTGGGGGGCATGTTCTGGGATGTGTGGGTGTGTATACAGAGAGGGTTACCTGGGTGGGGGGCGTGTTCTGGGATGTGTGGGTGTGTATACAGAGAGGGTTACCTGGGTGGGGGGCGTGTTCTGGGATGTGTGGGTGTGTATACAGAGAGGGTTATCTGGGTGGGGGGCGTGTTCTGGGATGTGTGGGTGTGTATACAGAGAGGGTTACCTGGGTGGGGGGCGTGTTCTGGGATGTGTGGGTGTGTATATGAGGGAGAGGGTTACCTGGGTGGGGGGCATGTTCTGGGATGTGTGGGGTGTGTATATGAGGGAGAGGGTTACCTGGGTGGGGGGCGTGTTCTGGGATGTGTGGGGTGTGTATATGAGGGAGAGGGTTACCTGGGTGAGGGCGTGTTCTGGGATGTGTGGGTGTGTATATGAGGGAGAGGGTTACCTGGGTGAGGGCGTGTTCTGGGATGTGTGGGTGTGTATATGAGGGAGAGGGTTAACTGGGTGGGGGGCGTGTTCTGGGATGTGTGGGGTGTGTATATGAGGGAGAGGGTTAACTGGGTGGGGGGCGTGTTCTGGGATGTGTGGGTGTGTATATGAGGGAGAGGGTTACCTGGGTGGGGGGCGTGTTCTGGGATGTGTGGGTGTGTATATGAGGGAGAGGGTTACCTGGGTGAGGGGCGTGTTCTGGGATGTGTGGGTGTGTATATGAGGGAGAGGGTTACCTGGGTGAGGGCGTGTTCTGGGATGTGTGGGTGTGAATATGAGGGAGAGGGTTACCTGGGTGGGGGGCGTGTTCTGGGATGTGTGGGGTGTGTATATAGAGAGGGTTACCTGGGTGGGGGGCGTGTTCTGGGGTGTGTATATGAAGGAGAGGGTTACCTGGGTGAGGGCGTGTTCTGGGATGTGTTGGTTGGGGATGTTAATGGGCTGCACCAGCTGGCTGGTGATCTGGGCGTGTGTCGTGTCAGAGGGCTTCCCACTGGAGCCTGCAGTATCAGTAAAGCAGATATTAAGTCTTTCATTTCAATTTGACATTTTGACTTTAAAAAAATAAGAACCAAAGAAAGGCCAGTCAGCAATCCAGTACATTGTGAAGCTGAAAAATGAGAATCAGAAAATCAGAATACGTCCCACAGGCCAGGTGAGCCTACCACAGGTAGACCTCCTGCAAGGCCCAAAGCTTGTGTGACTACAGAATGCTTCAGTTATGAAGAAAAACTTCAACACTAAATACAAATCCCTCAACAACAGGAAGGCCAGGTTACAGATTGATAAAGAGCTCAGAGACAAAGGGAAAAATTACAATACATCCAAGTGATGGTGAGAAGAACATTAATGGTTAGACATGGCTAAATGTGCTGGAGTGTGTGTGTGTGTGTGTGTGTGTGTGTGTATATATATATATATATATATATATATATATATATATATATATATATATATATATACAGTGGAGGAAATAAGTATTTGATCCCCCACTGACTTTAAAAGTTTTAATACAAAAAAATAAATGAAATGTCTCATAATTTTATGGCAGCTTTATTTGAACAGTGCCACATAGAATATCAAAAGAAAAATGGAGAAAATTACATGAAATGAGAAATAAAAAATAATTTGCATTTCATTGAGGGAAATAAGTATTTGATCCCCTAGTAAAACCATGACTAATGTTGGCTCCCACAGACCACTGACACACTCTAATCACAGTGAAGTCGTTACCTGGATGAGAGACACCTGTCCAAAATTGTCACCTGTATAAAAGGCCACCTGCCAACAGTCTCAGTGACACTCCCAACATCTCCACCATGGGCAAGACTAAAGAGCTGTCTAAAGATGTCAGGGACAAAATTGTTGACCTACACAAGGCTGGAATGGGCTACAAAGCCATAAGTAAGAAGCTGGATGAGAAGGTGACAACTGTTGGTGCAATTATTCGGAAGTGGAAGAAGTACAACATTACTGTCAATCGACCCAGGCCTGGAGCTCCATGCAAGATATCACCTCGTGGAGTCTCATTGATCTTGAGAAAGGTTAAAAATCAGCCAAGAACTACACGGGAGGAGCTGAGTAATGATCTCAAGGCAGCTGGGACCACAGTCTCCAAAAAAACCATTGGTAATACACTGAGACGTAATGGTTTAAAATCCTGCAGTGCACGCAAGGTTCCTCTGCTCAAGAAGGCTCACGTCCAGGCCCGCCTCAAGTTTGTCAATGAACATATTAATGACTCCGAGAGAGACTGGGAGAAGGTGCTGTGGTCAGATGAGACCAAAATTGAGCTCTTTGGCTTCAACTCAACTCTACGTGTTTGGAGGAAGAAAAATACAGACTATGACCCTAAGAATACCATCCCCACCGTCAAGCATGGTGGTGGAAGTATTATGTTTTGGGGGTGTTTTTCTTCTAAGGGCACAGGCCAACTTCACCGCATTGACGGGAAGATGAACGGGGCCATGTATCGCAAAATCCTGGGTGACAACCTCCTTGCCTCTGCCAGGGCACTGAAAATGGGTCGTGGATGGGTCGTTCAGCACGACAATAACCCAAAACATACAGCCAAGGAAACAAAGGAGTGGCTCCATAAGAACCATATCAAGGTCATGGAATGGCCTAGCCAGTCTCCTGACCTCAATCCCATAGAAAATCTATGGAGAGAGCTGAAGCTTCGCGTTTCCAAATGCATGCCTAAAACCCTTAAAGATTTGGAGATGATTTGCATAGAGGAGTGGGCCAAAATTACTCCTGAAGTGTATGCAAACCTTATAAAAAACTATAAGAAACGTCTGACTGCTGTGCTTGCCAACAAGGGTTTTGCCACCAAGTATTAAATGATGTTTTACTAGGGGATCAAATACTTATTTCCCTCAATGAAATGCAAATTATTTTTTATTTCTCGTTTCATGTAATTTTCTCAGTTTTTCTTTTGATATTCTATGTGGCACTGTTAAAATAAAGCTGGCATAAAATTGAGACGTTTCATTTATTGTTTTATATTAAAACTTTTAAAATCAGTGGGGGATCAAATACTTATTTCCTCCACTGTATATATATATATATATTAGTGGTGGGCCGTTACCGGCGTTCGTTAATTTGATAATCTTATCGGGCGATATAAAAATTATCGCCGTTAATCTATTCTTAAAGTTAGGTTGGGAATTGGGTCAAAATGGGTAAGCAAACTATGATGACTTTCAACTTGATAGTTTAGCTCAGCTGTATTCCTAACCAAATTGCACAGTAGGGGCGAGAACGAGTTTTCAAACCTGTGAATTACAAATCGTACGTGTGTTTACATGGATACAGCCACGAAGTCGCCAGGTTTGCTTCATGGAAAATTAATTTTTAAAAACGTAAAGTGTTACCGGAGCGGAGCTCGGAGCGGTCGTTTTCTGCATGGTCCTAGTGCTAGATTTGTCGCTATTTAAATATTTCTTTTTAACTGTTAAAACTGCAGAGGACCAAAACCGGCTTTTGAAAAAGTCCCCCCCAAATTACGTCTGTGAGGTTAAATGTACTAAATGTTGGCTTACATTTCAAATATCATGTTTAGCTGAATAAACATGTTATCAACCCCCTTTAATGTACAGTATGTAGGCTTACAAATTCATGTTTAACTGAATAAAACGTTGAACACGAGTAGCCTACATTTTGTTGAGCATATTTTTTTTCTTCAAGTATCAAAGTAGAACAGCTTCCTCAAGCAGTCTTTGATGCATTTTTGAAACAGGAGATGAGCCCCTGGTCACCCTCTGTATTAAGAAACCCTATCTCAAAAACTGACTTTTAATCATTACTTGGGTAGCACGCATATGAGTCATTTTAATATAGATTAATCTAGATTAATTTCAAGATTTCAGTGAGATTAATCTGGATTAAAAAATAATCTATGCCCACCCCTTATATATATATATATATATATATATATATATATATATATATATACATACATATATAAATATAAGATATTTGTTGATTTGTTGTATATATATATTTTTTTGATTTGCATCATTTGATTTGGTGCATTTTTTACACCAGATGCCCTTCCTGACGCAACCCTCCCTTTTAATCCAGGCTTGGGACCGGCACTACTCTGGTGTGTGCACCCTAGTGGCTAGGTTATCAAGCGAAGTGATACTGTGGTTAAACCAGGTATTGGTACTATTGGCAGTGTGGAGAGGTGCCAAGTCACGCTGGAAAATTTTAATTCCATCTTCAAAAAGCTTGTTGGCAGAGGGAAGCATGCACTCAAATTTCCCGGGAGAAATCAACTGCGCTGACTTTGGTCTTGATAGAACACAGTGTACCTACACCAGCACTGGTTGTGGAGACTTCACACTAGACCTCAAGCAGCTTGGATAGTGTGCCACTTGGAGATCAAGGTCCCGGAGTGTGGAGGAAGAGTGGAGAGGCACACAGTGCAAGCTGCTGGTCTAGTGTGAAGTTTCCACAACCAGTGATGGTTTGGGGAGCCATGTCATATGCTATATATATTATTGAAACAAAAATACACACAAACAAACTCAGTCACACAGTGTGTGTGTGTGTATGTGTGTATTGTAACTGGTAACAGACTGTGTGAATGTGTGGAAGCATGTGTGTGCTGGTGTTCCTCTTACCTGTGCTACATTGCCCGTGTTACGCAGGTGGTTCTGAAGGAGTTTGGTGGCTCCGTCCTGAAAGGTTTTAGGCAGTGCCCCCAGGAGCATGGTGAACTCTGGTGTGTTTAACTGGAATAGCGCAATCAGCACAGACTGGGCTGCCTGCAACCAGCAAAACACAAGAAGCAATCTTCAATTCACAAAATACACCACAAAACACAACTTCACAACAGAAATGATAAAGACCTTACTGTACAAACCCAGAACTTTCTGACTGCCTATTAATGGCCTGGAGGTTTTATCTGGTCTATTAAAGCTTGAAAAAAGATCACCTCACCCATGTAAACATCAACATTAGGAAAGTGGATGACATTACGTTAAGAATCAAACGTGTGTATATGGAGTTGGTATCAAACGTGTGTTCGCGTGACCTTTCTGACGTCAGAGCTCTTGGGCTCCGTGGTCCAGGTGATGATGCGCGAGACTGCCAGCCTGGTCTCGCTGGAGTTGACAAAGTCCTGCGGCTCCATCTGTAGCGTCAGCGTCTCGATGTACTTCAGAATGGCCACCTTCACCTGCAAACATCGTCCTCATGTCACTACTAACTCACAGCACAACCGTGTTTTCAAGTTTTAGTGAGATATGGCTTTTGTACAGTTAGCATTTACATCACAAACACACCTCTTCTTTCATACATCTGCATTCTATCACTTGTTCCCTTCCCTGAAACATCAACTTGAACATTTGCTCAACATCAGCATCCATCTTATATTTGGTACCAAATACCAAAGCAACCCAGAGAAAAAACACCATCACACCTTTACTATCCACAATCTATGGGTCTGGAAAGGCCAGAGCTCAGCTACGCTTGGCACGGGAAGATACGAGACACAGCTAGAAACGTGACATGGTGGCAGAGGGTGGGTTAAGTGAGCAGGAGATCAGGGGGTTCAGGAACAACATAGAAAGCACCAAAGCCAAAATGGTCTTAGTCCTAAAGCTCCGCCTCCTCTTCCAGCTCAGCCAGAACACAGTGTCCATTATCTAGTTAGTAACCCGAGTTGCTCCTGTAAGAAGGTCCGCTGAGTGAGGTACTATGTGCAGCACTAAAGAATCTCTCTCTCTCTATCTCTCTCTCTCCCTCACCTTGACACAGGATCAGTTTAGCACTCTAGAAACTTGCCAAAGCCCCTTTTCACTTGATTAATAAATGGGATTGGGTACTACTCTAAGAGTGGCCCAAACTATGATGTCATCACGCCATCCTTCATAGCCTGCGCACTATAGAATTGCTTCCCCTGTGTCTCACTGACCTGTACAGCTTGGTTCCACACTTGGATATGTTCCTGCAGTGTGCAAGCATGCCGTCGCTTTCTTAGGGGAAGCAATTCTATAGCCCCGCCCCCGTACCGGCAACAGCGCCGCCTCCCCGGCTTCAGAGAGAGAGAGGAGAGCACGTCAGTGACGGGGGGTCCCGCAGAGAGGGGGAGAGACAGGGAGGGAGGGATGAGAGGAAAGGAGGGGGGGGGGGGGGGGGGGGGGAGCAGCTATGAAAAACGCGGACGGCGTGGAGATGGTCCACATGGGCGCAGGAACGTGTGAACATGTGCGTGAGATGAAGGGCGTCATCTGGTGTGAACATGTGCGTGAGATGAAGGGCGTCATCTGGTGTGAACATGTGCGTGAGATGAAGGGCGTCATCTGGTGTGAACATGTGCGTGAGATGAAGGGCGTCATCTGGTGTGAACATGTGCGTGAGATGAAGGGCGTCATCTGGTGTGAACATGTGCGTGAGATGAAGGGCGTCATCTGGTGTGAACATGTGCGTGAGATGAAGGGCGTCATCTGGTGCCAAGCGGTGACCTCATGGTTGGAGAGAGACGTGATGCGGGGCTCGAATCTGCTTCACTGCATTAGCACAACGCTTCTGCTCAATCCCAATCTGCAAGGAAGCCCTGGCATATACCTGCACTGCAACCGTGTAACAACACTGCGGGAGGACCTGCTGGCTACTGTCTCGCATCATGACTCAACAACCAATGCAGTCAGTCTCTGTACACATTCAGCCCGACTTCGGCACAGCACGTACCTTCAAGTTGGGTGTCTGGGTCTGGTCCACGGTGAATCTCATAAGAATGGTGAACTGCAGATCGTTAGGGAATGACTCCCTGTAGAGAGAGATGCAAGAAACGGTTGGTGTTTTTTTTTTGTTTTCCGGGTGGCGCTCCGTTGCTGAGTGTGCAGGCTGTTCCCCGCCCCAACCTTGTGACGTCGAGGGCTTTCTGCACTTTGGCCTGCACGGAGCCCAGCAGGTCGGCACCCATCTTCTTCAGCAGCTGGGTGAGCAGCACGAAGAGCCAGTCCTGCAGCTCCTCCTTATGCACTACGATGAAGTCCACCAGCGTCTCCAGGAACATGCTGAACACCTGGACCCACACACACGCGCACGCGTATGCACACACACATTCAATCGAGGAAATACAATCCTGCCTCTAAAAACCGTCCGTCTTGCGCACGGACGTGAATGTTAAGGATACAAAATGAATGAGCTGGTTTGGTGAACTAGCTCTGTGTTTATGTCGTGAGCTTTCTTGTTGATTTACACACACACACTGAAGGATCTTTGTACATCAGGAGTTTGTATTAGTTTGATTTGGACACAAAGCATGCTTCTTTATTAACACAAACATTTATAACATGTAAAACAGATGGATTTAAGATTATGGCACAAGACACTTAGTTGAAATTTTTTCTTGATTTTATAAAAGCAAAATAGCATAAAAAGCAGGAGAAGACATTAATGGCCTTTAAACATCAGCCAGATGAGCGTCAATCTCTGTTATTGATTAGTATATATTAGTATTAGTGTTGCAGCTTGGCCTGTTGGCACTGAACACCTAGAAATCAAATAGGATTATACGTCCCCAACAAACACAGCCAAGTCATTAGGAAAGCAGCTCCGCAAAATTAAAAGCACAAGTGTTAAGAACTGCTGTCAGAGCAGCAAACGAAACAAGCACAAAACTTACTCTCTACAGTTGCACCCAGGGAAAGGCATGGAAAGAAAAAAACAACCTAGTGAGTTTCCTCTTTAAAGTTCACAACCCTTCCAATGTATCAAAACCAAACAAAGGTCAAGCTTTAACTCCTGAACACGGAACAAAAAAACATTTTAACACTGAGATTTTGTGGTCTTGTGTCATAACTGGACATTTCAAATGAATGGTGAATCAATGCAACCTGTTATTTAGAAATTTAGTTTTTCTGCTTAGAAGGAGTGATGGTAGAGGAGAGGGAAGAATGTGAAGAAGAGGAGGGAAGAGAGATGAAGGAGGTACACAGAGAGGAGGGCTTTTGGGGCATCGCACTGGAGGACTTTCCAAGCACATAATGGCAACCGGGTTCCGGTTGTCCAGCCCCTGAAGGACAGGTCAAGGCATGTGAACATGTGGATATGAGGATTATACCTTAAATGAGGCGGAACTGATACCGGATTCTGCCGTGCCGAAGCCTCTGGACTCACGCTGAAAATCAGAGAGAGGGGTGGGCCCGGGGCCCGTCAATCACACTTCCGGAGCAGGGCAATGGCCCGCCCACCAGGAGCAGGCACAGGGCCCGAGGGAGCTCCAGGAAAACGGTGGCAGGTGAGTGAGATACCAACTCGTACACCGAAATAGAGACCGAGCAGGTTAGTGTTGGGATGGGTGTGTGGATGAATTTTTGGCTGCTTTCATTTGCCTACGGCTATGTTTTCATATTCAGGTTTCATGTGTGCTTCCAAAATCAGTATAAGGCGTAATGACTTACTACTCATTAATGAAGTATTCATCATTGATTGTTTTTTATTACTTTTGTATGTTCGTAAATGTCTTTTCCTCAACTAGAGCACCAGGATTCAATATTGTCAAGACTCAATGGTGCTGGTAATAAATGCAAAAGTGATGAGAGCTATTCTGGCACAATTTTAGATTTAGACCCATTTAGAAATGTCTTAACCTGCTGTATGCGGTAGTGTGCGAACGTGTACGTGCAAGTGAGTAGAAGACGCAGAAATCAGCGTAGGGTAGAGAGCACTGGGGCGGTGAGGAAGAGGAGGAGCGGCGCACACGCCCCCGCGGGGGGGAGAAGGCCCCGCCCACATGCCGTTAGCCACGGGCCTCAGTCCCAGCGTTAGTGTGCAGAGCGCATTCGTATCGACCGGAGTGTGACCATGAGTGTGTCCCAGGAAAAAAACAGGCTGGTGAGGCAGAATCCGATATTCGGTTTGAAGGATACATGCAGATGCTTATGTGCGTGTGTGTGTGTGTGTGTGTGTACACACGCGCGTGCAGGAATGCGCCCCACTTTAAGCAGCGTGCCGGGTTGTACCTTGCTGTGTGGGTCCGCAAACATTCTGGTGAAAATCTCGCACAAGCGCTTGAGTTCGACCCGGCTGAAACAGAAGCACAACGCAAGATCACCACAGACCGCAGCTGCTACACGACGTTCTGGGTAGACGTTGGAGAACACGTCGGGGTGTACGAGTGAGCGTGTGCGCTACCTGAGCGTGCGCTGGTTCTTCAGCATGGTCTGTAGACCCACCAGGCCCTCCTTCCTCTCGGACCAGTTAGCGGAGGCGCAGCGGTTGAGCACCTCGGCCACGTCCTCCGTCTGTCGCATGTACGTGGGGATGCTGCCGTTCCGCGAGCTGTACGAGCGCTCCGAACACACGCTGGACGCGTCGCTGTTGGCGTCGTCGTCCGAGTACATGCCGTAAGTCTCGTAGCGCCGCCTCGCCGGCTTCTTCTGCTCACGCACACACACAGAAAGGGGCAGTGGGCCAAAGAGCAGGCACTTGAACAGAGGGCATGCTGGGAGAGAAACGGGGCGTAACACTTAAGGTGAGACAGACAGACAGAGAGACTGACAGACAGACAGACTGACCTTGGTCCGTATATCTCCTAACAGCTGGAAGCGTTAACAGAGTTGGAGGCAAATGTTTGAGGTTTAGCAAAGTGTTAAATTGGTGGCAGGAGACACACTTAATGGCTTAGAAGTGGGATCACTGATCAAATGGAGTTTTTGTATGGAGGGTGTGGGTGTGTATTTACCAGTGCGTCAGCAAGGGCCTCTTCTACGTCCGATCCTGTATTTAACACTCTCATGGCACTGACGGAGGAAGACAGACGGCTCGACTGAGACATCCCCATCCCTGAACCTAAAACACACACACACACACACACACACGCACGCACGCATGCACGCACATTAGACTTACACACGACTAAGTCATGTACTTTATTTAGAAAAGCCATAAATCAGCAAATAAAATCCAGTCCACTCCCATCACCAAAAGATCACCACGTGAACAACAGAAACTTTCAACCACAAAACATACAAAATAAACAAAAACAAATGACACATAAAACAAACATAAAAAAAACTTTAAATGCAGGGTTAAATGCAGGAACGTCACTGGTGGTGAGAGGCTGAACGTGGGATGTTTTGTTAGGTTTAATTGAACTGACAGCAAAAAGCTTCAAATGCAAAAAGCTTCAAATGCGTTTCCTCTGGTCCCTCGCTGAAGCATCCTGACCCATGACCCCTGACCCCAAATTCTCTTCGCTCCTAATTGCTTCCGACGTCCATTTCCAATGGGTTCATCAGTCGTGTCTATTTTGACATTTACGGCTGTTTGCTGGAGAGCGTTACCCCAGTGGTCGGCCAGGACATGGGAAGAACGGCGCTAATGGAGGCTAAACATACAGCATGCAGGTCTGATGGAGGCTGAACTGATAGAAGCACAGTGATGGGATGGAGAAGGTGGAACAGAACGGCTTATGATTAAGGCTCGAGCAGGCCTGGCATCACAGTTCACCTGCTGCCCCAAAGGCATCTGGGCCGTGGAGAGCACCAGTAGAGCGAGAGTAGTGCCGTGAAGCTGGAACACACACACACACACACACACACACACACACACACACACACACACACACACACACACACACACACACACAAGCATAACCACGCTAGTGTTAGAGACCAGAGGCGAGAGCCCGAGTGACTGACCCTTCACCAGAAACAGCTCAGTCACCTCTGTGACACGTGCTTTCAGCAACAGTGCTAAGAGGTAAAAGTCCAGTTCTGCTTGATTAGGATTAGCATACACACAAACTAAAGTCCACATGTGAACCTGATAGATGATGTTTCTGAAAACGAGTAAGAAATGCAGGATAATACATAAATGAAAATTTAGCTTGCATAAAATTAACTGCAAAAGTATTTTTACTTTTACTTTTTAAGTTTGTACTTAATGGCATTATCATCATTGGGATCGTTTGATCTGAGAACACTCGGATTGGATCGGTCAACGAAAAAGGTCTACAAATCAATTTTTGACTTGTAGATGCAAAATTCATTGGCTTAAAGTGAATCATAACAAAAATTAAGCAACTGTGCCATATAACAGTATTCTTCAAAAGTCAATTGTAATTTTGTCATCTTTTGCCAGCCTCTCTTGCAGGGAACTGCTGAATTTCATCTCAAACAGCTGCTTGTGCCATCAGCTCTCAGCATCTGCGATATGGCGTGAAGCGAATCCAGAGCGGCAGCGAGCAATGATGTCAGCAGTGCGGAGACCCACCTGCACCTTCTCTACCACAACCACCGTTCCTTTACACTTGGACTACGGCACAATTGTAGAATGCATTCTAACTGGAACCATTGAATTCACTACCTTAATGGGCCATGGAACCAACTTTTTTTAAGCAAGAGAAAATCAAGCCAGTCTCATGTCCACTGCTTTCAAATGGATGCAACGGTTTGTTTGACTCTTATGAAGTCACACATATCCATCAAATACCAAGCACTCCACAACCCCACTCAAACGATTTTAAACCCCACAAATTCTGCAAACATCGTCGTCCCATCAAAACAGCGAGAGCGTGCCAGGCGGCCCTGTGCCACGGCCGCACTGATTGGTGGACTCTAAGGTGCCGGATACCGTGTCTACTCACCGAGTGGCGTGAAGGAGCGCACGGGACTGGTGTCTCTGCTGCTCTCTCGGCTGGCCTCACGACTGCAGCCCTGACTCACACTAGGCCGCGGTATACGACTACCCCTCGCTGCCCCGCCCGGGGCAAGAACAGGACAGAGGCCACACAAAGGAGAGAGAAAGAACACGGACAAGGAGAGACATGAAGATCCAAAAGTGTAAAACGGTGAAAGAACAGACAAGAGAGAAGTAAAGACAAGGTGTAGACATAAGATTCACATGCAGTACAGGTGAAATAAGGCCAGAGCCTGATGGTTCATGAGAAATATAGGACAAAGCAGTGAGGAAGCCCCGCCCCCTTAGCACAGCCCCACTGTCAATACCTGCTGGACCACGGATATATCAGGGAAAAATTTAAACAACTGTACACCCAAAGTCCATGCATGCAATCTGAGTAGTAAATAGGAAGTCAAAGACAGATGGGAAGGAGAGGACGGAAAGGGACCAATCAGAGGTAAAGAGGGAAGGGACAGGGACCAATCAGAGGTAAAGAGGGAAGGGGAAGGGACCAATCAGAGGTAAAGATGGAAGGGAAATGCTGATCTGGAGATTCAACAGAGCTCTGTTCTCATGTCTCAGCTGCCTTTCATCTCATCTATATTTCTGGGATTCAGCATTAGATCACAGGAACACCTTCAGATCGGTGTTTGAGCAGGTGTCATGAAGTGACTGGGGAGGTTAATGTGAGAGCAAACATGGTCTAAGCAGAGAGCGCAATTCACTGTGCCAGCCAGCGCGTGGACGTGTGGATGGAGGGATGGAGGATGGGGAGGAGATGGACAGAGGGGACACAAACGTACCTCCTTTTGATCCATTGTAGACATGGCTGATATTTGATGGCGCTTTGATTGAAAGAGCAGATTTCAGAATTCATAAGAAAATGATTTTCTGCATGATTTTCTGTCGCAGACAGCCCCGCCCACACACGCATGCACACCCAGCACAGACTCAACTAATCAAGTACAGAAGCGGCGATTCGCGCCCACACTGAGAAACCTAAAATAATCATTTTTGACATTGGAAGGGGAACAAAGTAATGACACGCGAAAACCATATGGTACATTTTTATTAAGCACAATCGTGTTTTGGCTGAGCCATGATCCTGAGGCAGGGACATCGTGGAGAGGGTGGTGCTGACCCACAGACGGGCGCGTGGGTGGAGAGGGTGGTGCTTACCCACAGACAGGCGCGTGGGGCTGGAGTCCCGGCTGCAGCCCTGACTGCGTGGGATCCTGCTGCGTCGCTGTGAGCCGGGAGCGGCGCTGACCCGCTGGGCGCCCGTACTGAGCATGCTCAAAGCCGTGCTGGCCAACACACGGCCCGGGGATCCAGAGCGAGAGCCCGCTGGACACAGAAGGGGAAGACGGAACAGACTGAGACCAGAGCCGCACGCCCGCCTGGTAGAGCAGTGATGCCAGCAGACAGCACAGACGGCACAGACAGAGCTACCATGATGAGAGTAACAAGAGTATGACTGAAAGCCTCATTCAAACACTCACTGATTCAACCCCCTTAGCAAGCAAAGAACCATTTACTTTGTATATTCTAGGGCAAGATTAAACCCAAATGGTTGTGGTGGATCTCAACATCGATCTACTCACAGACACAAAAGTCTAACATGAAGTGTCACCAAGCAGGAAAAATGAGGTGCCAGTGAAGAGCAGCTATGGTTTCTATTGCTAAAGAAACACAAACGTGGAAAAAACTGCTACACACTTTATGCTGTAACAGTAATCACAGCTTTCCAATTCTTTACCAAAAAAAAAAAAAACCATCAACATTTATAAACCACCAGTTGTGAGAATAAACCAAATAAAGGTTATGCAAAAACAAATAAGTAAATAGATAGACAGATAAATGAATAAATAAAGCACCATTAAGGCACGCAGTGCGAGCCAAGCAAAGAAGCTACACACTCTAGCACGTGAGGGCTGATGGGAAGGTCGGTGTGTCCATCAAGCACAGAGCGGACAGACAGTGAGAGGGTGACGCCCAGGGAGAGGTGGGAACTAGAGACAAACGACGAGTGCCAAGTGGAATATATGAAGCTCTTACCACCAACAGGGGTAGCAGACTGAGATCCTGAGCCAATGATGGGGCAGAATTGTAGTGGGCGGGCCCGGAAAAGCCCATTGGGTAGGAGGTGGAAAAGCATATTAAAAAGATGCATCGCGTTATGGGACAGAAACATGCAGGTGGTCAGAGCGCTCCACCGCAGACACAATATGGAGATAAAAACGCCGGTCTGCAGAATCATGAGCAGCGGTGTGAGACGCGCGCGGCTCGCGGAGACGCCAGGCAGCGGTGCACACTGGGACGGTAAGCCGTGACGATGACCAATCACCATGAAGGTGAGACCACACAACAAACAGCGAGATGGACTTCCTAACACACACTCACACACTTCGTTGTTCTCCTCTGTCCTAATGGTTTTGTAATCCCTATGGTTCAGTGTTCTAGAGGCTGTGTTCAAAGTCAACTGCACACACAATGGCACTGAAGTTTGTGTGTTTTTAAGAGTGTGTTTGGTTCTCAATTGTCCCGCAGGCAGAAATGGACTCACACCAACACACCCAAGTGAATACCACACAGCATGCACAGAACTGAACGCACAGTCACACTCAGTCACTAACACACTATCCAACACGTCAGACGAGAGTACCTGGCGTGCAATCAGAATCGTCGGAACCTAGAGGCACAGAAACAGTTGAAGGAGCTTCGTGTTACACCCCGAAGCAGGATGGTTCTACACACACACACACACTCTGGGCTCTACACGGCCTCACAGTCAGTGGAGGCTGAAGCAGGCAGTGGCTGCTGTGTGTGTGCGCACACTTACGGACATTTGTAGATTTTTGAAGATAGCCGATGTTACAGTGTGTGTGTGTATGTGTGTGAACTGATGGACTGAATTGAGTATGATTTGACTGGGTTGGGTTAGGGTTAGCGGTAGAGGGTAGGGGTAGAGATGTGTGTGGTGTTGTAACAGCATTATATCAACACCTAAGGAGAGAGAGTGAGTGTGTGTGTGTGTGTGTGTGTACCACGGTGTACTGGGTTGGGTGTGCGTGTGTGTGAGAGCTTCCCGCAAGTGATTTGCCTTCCACATATACACTTACGCTGGGACTGAGACACCATCTTTGTTCGGCTCCGCCCCCTCGAGTCCACTTGGGTACTGCCTATTCCCGTCGGTGTTGATAAGGGTTGCTTGGTGCGTAGTCGCCCTGGAAACATACAGGTACTTCACATCTAGGGGCATCACCCAGACAAGTAATTCACATTCCCTTGTGTTCATCACTCATTCACTCACTCCAGCACATGGAACGTGTGAATTTGTATTGCTCAAGTTCCCTGCTATTAGGACCAATCCTGAGTTAGTGAAACAAAATAAATACTGACAATTATGCATAATGGAGCTTATTAGAAGAATGAGGGATTGGGAATGCTTTTGGAGTTTTTTGAGAAAGCAGCTGAACAATCACAATCACAGGCTAAATTCCAGCCAGTGCCGCAGTACTAGTATTGACCAGCAGAGAGCAGCAGCAACATTACACAAACACGGTGATGGCTGGGTCACAGTCATGAGATATTTGGTTGCCAAAAAAAAAAAAAAACAAAAACCCCGAAATAAAGGCAAAAGCTACTACAGCAAAGTGAGGAACAGAGGTTCAAACTACAAGAGCAATGTCTTGAAATGAGTGGTTCAAGTCTGCATGTTGGTGTGTCTTCATGTCAGAGTGGACCACCGTGTGCAGCTAATGTAGGGGTCAGACTCCAAGAGGAGAGAGGGTTATGATGGAGGAAGCATGAAGGCACAAGGACGTCAGAGAGAGAAAGGAGAAAACGAGAAACGCAAACAGAGAGAGAGAGAGAGGGGCGCTTACAAGGACAGACAGGACAGATGATCTTACCATCTTTATCAGAAGCATCATCTTTATGCGAGAGAGAGATTGAGAGAGATGGGGAGAGAGATAGAGAGAGGAGCACAGCAATCCAGTTAGAGAGGAGAGTGTACACAAATCATTCATAAAACACGCAGGCACGCACGCGCACACGCACACACACACACACACACACACACACACACACACCATTAAATAGGGTGAGATTCTTTGGACCACTTTCCGTGACGAGCCAAGATCAGGATTAAGTAGGAAGGGCGGAGAGTGAGAAAACGGGAGCTGTGTGCGAGCGCGTTGGTCAGGGTACGAGAGCGTGGGAGCTTAAGCTGAGCTACGACTTCAGGTCTTCATGTAGGGACGGGAGCTCAGTGTGTGTGTGTGTGTGTGTGTGTAGGTACCCAGCGAGGCGTAGGAGCCCGGGGGCAGGGCTGTAGTGAGCCGGCCCGCCCCTCCCGTCTGCCCACTGTGTCTGGCTTTGGCGCCGGCCGCTGCGTTGACGTCCACGTCACTGCGGGACCGCTGCAGGGAGCCTGGGGAGCCCGACGACTTGGAGCTGGCAGGAACTGATCAGAACCCACACACACACACACACACACGACATGATCGTGTTTATACTTTAAATAGATCAGATTGTTTCACATGTTAAGATCTACATCGTTAACATGTAAAAATCAACATTGGTACATTTTGTGACCACTTAACTAACAAACACACATACATACAAACACACAAACATACACACACACACACACTGCCCTCACCTCTGCCTGGAGCAGCTGACCACTTTGATGACAATGGCCGACTAGAGGGGTGAAAAACCATATGATCAGAATACTCTCTCACACAGCAGTCCCAAAAGCACACTTACGGCTTCCTGAGTCTCCTTCACTCTCACACACACACACACACACACACACACACACCATTGACTTCTGGGTGGTCATGGTCCTCATTGATGTAAAAACTACCAGTGTAACAGGAAGGTGTGTGTGTGTGTGTGTGTGTGTGTGTGTGTGTGTGTGTGTGTGTGTGCGTGCGTGTGTATGTCTTACTTCAGGCTCTCCTGGGAGCTGGAGGAGGAGCGGTCAGACTGCGGGAGTGAAGCCACACTGCCCGAGCTCTTCAGACACGACTGAAGCGTCTTCTGATAGGACGGCTCTAATGAGTTATACAGAGACTCCGCCTCCCCGGGGAAGTGTGAGCGGAGCCCCCAGTACGCTCTGAAAGACACACGGATCAATAGCAGCACATTAGGCAAAGGAAATGGGTCTCGTGTCAAACGTACGTGTGTGAGGGGTCAGACGCACTTCCTGGCCTCAACCCGAGCTTCCGAGTCTGCGTCTCTGATTCCCTTCTTAATACTCTCCACCAAAACAGCTGCGTGCCTGAGGGAGAGATGGGGCACGGAGGGACAGGACACCAACAAGCAAGAGTAAATGTGAGAGCAAGACAAAGAAAAAACCCAAAAGGACATGAAGTCAAATAAAATATCCTCTTTCTGCTAAGGCACCGTGGTAAAAGAGCTTTTATAACTGCAGATGAAAAGATTTTACCTCTCCAGAGAGTGTGTCTGCCACTCTTGTAGCAGCAGGTCAAGGAACCCATAGCAGCGTCTGATGAGAAGAAGCAGGAAGCGGTGTCAGTTGTGTGTATGTGTGTGAGGGGTCAGGTGTGTGGTGTGTGTGTGAGGGGTCAGGTGTGTGGTGTGTGTGTGAGGGGTCAGGTGTGTGGTGTTTGGTGAGGTATAACTGAGCAGTGGTGCGGATTTCTGCTTTGAAGGGTGTTGGTATCTCACCTCCTCACCGCCACAGACTTGGACGTGCAATTCCCTGTGATGAGAGGAATGAGGCGTGGCACATGTGTATGCTACACACACACACACACACACACAGAGAGAGAGAGAGAGAGAGAGAGAGAGAGAGAGAGAGAATCAGTCATTCTGACATTACACTAATTAACCAAGTAAAGTGGGTTTTTATTAAGAAGTCCCCAACACACACTCTGCCCCTCACACACAGAGCCTCACCCGAATGATGATGCGGATGGCTGCGGTTCCTGAGGTGGCCATCACTTTAGCACAGTTGGGGATGAGATTAAACAGCACAGGGACGATGGCCTCCGCGCCGTGATCAAACTTATTCCCCAACACTGTGGACAGATGCCTGCACGCACACGCACACACACGGACACACAAATAGCCAGCTTATCAAAGGCCAAGACATTCACCATCCTTAACCCCTAGGGGCCATGAGGTTGCTTCTCCCTTTGGACTTTAAGCAAATCATCTTATTTTCCCTGCAGCTATCGCTCATTCAAACACTTAATTAGGAGGCTAATTAGACAGTTGTGCTGATGGGCTGAGCAGCGTGCCCGCCCAGCTCTCTGGGGATTGGCCAGTCCGGCCGCCACTCACGCCACAGTGATGCAGGCCTCGCGCACCACCTGCGAGCGCAGGTCTTTAGCCGACAGCTTGAAGGCGCCATCCAGCAGCCGCAGGTGCTGGTAGAAGCAGTCGTGGGTGGTGGCGCCTGCCACCAGCAGGGAGCGAATCTTCTTCAGCTGGGGGGGGAGAACATGCCATTGGAATGACGGTATACAGTAGGGGGCTTCCTGCGGAGATGGAGCTGTGGGCAGGTTGCCATGAGCTAGCAGCTACAAACGTATCTCACGCAGAAATGGCTAACTACAGAGCCAACCCTTCAGAGCTAACAGACTCTGGGTCTAGGTGTGTGAAAGTCACCCTGGAACCTCTCCACCGCTGTCCTCGAGGGTCAAAAATGCTCAAATATTTAGACAGCCAGAGTTTACGCAGCATGGCTGCTTTTGTGTGCATGCAGCTATGCGTGTGTGTGTGTGTGTGTGTGTGTGTGTGTGTGTGTGTGTACATAGCAATCTAAACGCATCAAGAGCAGAAAGCATGTGACTAAGTCTCACCGCAATAGTTCTTTGATCCCAATCGTGTTTGTCGTCAGAGAGGATCTCTCGGATCTTGTTCAGGTTGTCCTCCAGATCCCGTGCGGAGTAGATCTACAGAGCAACAGAGCGGCACCTCACACCCCTCTCAGGTTCACGCCACAGCCTGTCCTGAAAGGCTTTACAAGGACAAAGTCCCCTGAAGTGCTGCGACCATGGGCCTCACCTGAACACTGGGCACGTCTGTGAAGGCTTTGATGAAGTCTTCCTCATCGACAGCTCCAGCTCCCTCTTTAGACACAGCTGCTCAGACAACACAGGCGCGCACACATTTAAATTAATATACATACACTTACAAAGATATCTCATCATTAGTAGTAGTTATGTGTGTTGGTGGTATTGCATGGGCTCTCTCCGATAGAAAACTGCCTTTTAAACCCATGTTAACTAAGAGAGAAATACTAACTATTTCATCAATCTCCATGACAACTGAGCACACCGAGCTGTTCCTATGGAAACCACTGCATTCCCAGGCAAAGGGAGGGGTTTCCTCTGTTTTTGTATGTTGATTGTATGATGGTGGGGGATGGAGGACTCTCGTCATCGTCATCTCTCTGCTGCAGTGAGGACGTAGGACGTCTGGGGTATCGCACGGAGTCTCCAAACAAAGACCTTAATCCCTTCTAATCTGATCTGGGCTGCCACTGTGTTTTCATGCATTTGATGCCTTTTATAAACAGATCTAGCAAGTTCATCAGCACACACACGCACACGCGCGCACGCACACACACACACACTTTCCTGTCCTGTCTGGATATCCTGTCTACCAATAATTGAGCTGTCAATCACAGGCCCCTGAAGCACAGCAGGTGCTGAACGGGGCCGAGTCGGCCTGAGCGGGGCCACCCGAGGGGGTGAGGAACGCCCTGAAGGGTGAGCACCTCCACAGCCTGCCACGCCAGTGAGGTGGGACTCACAGCTGCTGGTCTCCAGTGAAGAGCGCAGACGCAGTCAGCAGAACCGCCAGTCCACGTCAGCAGAACCGTCAGTCCACCTCAGCAGAACCGTCAGGCCACGCTAAACCTGCTGACGCTAAACAGGCCAAGCAGCCCCACTGACGTTCGACCGTCTCCACGTGCCCTCCAAACACGCAGCCAGGGGGCGACGCTCTGAGGAACACGGCCCCAACGCGCAGGTCTAATGTCACCAATGCCAAGCCACTCGAGGGCGGCTTCACAGCACACGGGAAATCATAAAACATGGGCTGGAAAGGGAGTCCTGCACCCCGACCTTCAGACACGGCCGAGCATTCCACACGAGAGCCAGACGGGGGCGGGAGAAATGTCCGGCCGTGACCTTTCACCTCCGCTTAGTTCAGTGAGAGAGCATAACGATATGACAAGGACACAATGAGAGCAATATGGCAAAGCGGAGTGGAGTTCAAATGCGACCAGAGCTGCATACTGACCCAATGTTGGACGCTCAGGACATCCAGAAACTTCTTTGTTTATTAACAGCTGTATACGTTATATAGACAAACACTGTACAGAAGCATTACTATCTTTGACATGAATTATCATGGTCCCCCTGAAATTAGAAGTTAATTGGCAGTAATGTAACAGCATTAGGCTAAACATACAGCTTGGAGTCCTGTGACACAGTTCTGCCTCTGTGAGGTTTCCATCTAGTTCACAACAGCAAGTGAACTCATCAACTCGTCTCAGTACTCACAGAACCTTCTCTGGGACACAGAACCTTCTCTGGAAGCACCTGGCAGCCCAGACACTGGTCCTGTGCTGGACGTGTCAGAGGAGCGCCTCCCCTCGCCACAGCAACCCCCCCCGGCTGAGTGAACCCCGCCCCCACCCTGCAGGCCTTTAAGATCCAACCGCCCACCGCTGCTCATGGCTCTGCAGATGGGTCCGCGAGTCTCCCGCTTCCCAACTGGGAATGCTGTGTGCGTCTCAGGACCACGACCCATAGGGTCCCGCCACGGTTCGCCTGATCCGCATCCCTTCAGACTGACATAGCGGGTCTACGTGTGCACATGGGTTCAGAGGTTAGAACAGAACTGAACACACACTCCACATCATCTGAACAACACAGCATTCCACTTGGGATGCGAGAAGTACAGATGACAACCGTAAGCAAGCGGCTCATGCCGGATCAGACAGGTCGGTAAGTCTGGATTCAGTAAATTCTGTGTACTCACAGGGACCCAGTTAATCTGGGAACATTACAGGAAGCAACAGGGAACATTACTGGAAGTAGAGAACTCATTTTAGTAAAGCTACTATTATAAAAGCTGGTGTTCAATCTGATGTCATGTCTGGCCTCAGACCTAAACCTATTAAATTAAACATATGGCAGTGCTATTATCTTTGCAAAGTTTTAAATACGCCGTTCAGATGTGCTTGCATGGGTTTTTAGAATGTCACACCCTGAAACACACCCTGAAAACCCACAACATGGGTTCCTTTAGTCATATTTGTACTTAATAACGGGAGGAGCACTTCAGAAGTGTAACTGTACATACTTCACACATGTGCTTACACGGAAAAGCGCAGGTTTGAGTTCAAACGTCATGAAAGACTCATTTAAAATTCAAACTTAAATGACAAAAGCCTTGAAAGATATATGGCATGAAAAAGAGTCACTTAAATGACACAGATTTTAAGTTAGTATCACGTTCTATAAGGTCACCTTGTTGAATGCATGCTGAATTTCAGAAGGTCACAGAAGACGCCGCATGTGTTGCATAGCTGTGACTGGCTAGCTGAGGAGCCAATGGGATTTTAGGAGATGGAATAGGCCACTGAGTTTTCATGGTGCAGCTTTCAATTATTTGAAATGAAGTAAAGGCAGTTCAGTGGAAATATAAACCAATTTGTTAATATGGTCCATTTAGCTGATGAATGAAATCTGTTTCTTCTGTAAAATATCCAGTGTTTAGTCACTATATACTGGTACAAGAATGTACTAACACACAGGATTATGGGGTTACTACTATAGAGATGGTGTGACCTAATGCCAAACCATGAAAAGCGTGCCAATTCTCAGATGGCATACTCTGCCTGAAGGATGAGGCCCCTGGAGCATTCTGGGAGCATTCTGGGATTAGGAGTCCTGCCGAGGGTCCCAGGAGTTAAAGGGCCCAGTGCTCTGGGTCACTACAGGACTACAGTCCTACGGTGTCTCTCCTGCCGGCCAATGCATTTACAACATTCTGGACACATGTGAAGACCTACGACCTTTGAGCTAGTAGCTAAGGTCTTCCCATTTCATCAGTGTGTGTGTGTGTTGTGTGTGTGTGTGTGTGTGTGTGTGTGTGTGTGTGTGTGTGTGTGTGTGTGTGTGTGTGTGAGCATCAGCTCACCCAGCTTGGTGGCTCCAGTAGCGCTGGACCTCCTGGAGCTACTGGCCGATTCGCTGGGCTTCTTGGGTACTTTGGGCACTTTGAAAGCCGCCTGGGCGGACGAGGGCCGGCTCCCATCCACAGAGTCGTCATCGTCGAAGCTGCGATCTGAGAGAGGAAGAG
Organism: Brachyhypopomus gauderio; assembly: GCF_052324685.1. Taxonomy (NCBI): domain Eukaryota; kingdom Metazoa; phylum Chordata; class Actinopteri; order Gymnotiformes; family Hypopomidae; genus Brachyhypopomus; species Brachyhypopomus gauderio. Next base: position 13,999,654 of record NC_135216.1, on the reverse strand, counting down.
TGATCGGCTTCAAACACGGCCTAGGCCAGGATCTGAAACCTGCTTTGATATCGATTCTCTATGGTGAATCAACTACATCCTTAAGACACAATACAGCTCCATTACACACGAGGAAAGCAGTGACTAAACGGGCCTGCAGGAATAACTCCGTTTCCTCAGTCAGACGTCCCGGATAGACTCTAGACTTCTGAATAGCTTGCACTGAATAAATTAAGTGAATCATTTAAACATATATGCTAACATACTAAAAAACAATAAAGGGTTTAATAATGATAATAATAACTGATTTGTAAATGTATTAAACTTGCTAACTACATGGAAAACAGAGGCTACTCTGAATAGCCGTGGTCAACTCCTAGCACTTAGCCCCATCAAAGGTTTCAAATCAAACACTCCACACTCGTATTCCCACAGAGCTAAACAAAGAGGACTGCTAGCATCTCTAAGAACATACCCTATCCCATCCACCCACACGCCTCCACACACAGGCTGTGCAAGGCACACACACCGCTAGCAGGACGCAGACACACAGTAGCTCTGACAGCCCGCACTAGGCTCTGGGAAGAGGGGGGGAGAGAGAAATCTCCATGGCAACAGATGTTGGGCAACACCCTATTTCACATCCAGGATTGTTACACACGCAGACTGCCACTACGTGCACACGGTAACGCACACACCCTCGCGCACACACATACACACGCGCTGCGGTGCTGGTTCATCAAAGGAACACTCACAGTCACAGATGCGTTTACAGATGAGACGCCTCATGCCTCCGTCTCGCTCGTGTCCAACGCAAAGCCCGAGCAGACGCTCACATGACCGCCGGTCTCGCAGAGCCCAAGTCCGAAGGGAACATGGTGAGATCCATGGGAACCACCACCCTACCGCCTGACGCCACCTTCCCCCTCATTCAGTCGCTCTCTCTCTCTCTGCCTCACCTTCTTCCCTTCTTTCTCTCAGCCCCCCTCCTCCTCCCATCATCCCTTTCTCCCCTCCTCCACAAGGTGTTCGAACAGCCAATCAGAATAGTGATGACATCATCTTTTACCAGCCAGTAAGCTTGGAGGTCGGAGGATGCTTCTCGAATGTAAATGGTTTCACTCCGTCGGGAGAGGCTAAGCTAATTAGCATCCGCACAGCAATGCAATCTTGACAAGCCAAACCCCCCACCAACCCACACAGAAACACCCGCGCGCGCACACACACACACACACACACACACACACACACACACACACACACACACACACACACACACACACACACACACACACACACACACACACACACACACAGAGGAATGGATGAAGAGTGCAAGAAGAAACAAGGGGACGGAAGGGATGGGGAACCACACCCCTACAGATGAGACCTGGCCTTCTGAGTGTGTGACAGGGGACAGAGAGAGAGGGAGATGGAGGGGGAGAGAGAGGGAGAGAGAGAGAGAGAGAGAGAAGGAGATGGAGGGGGAGAGAGAGGGGAAGGGAGAGAGAGAGAGAGAGAAGGAGATGGAGGGGGAGAGAGAAGCAGAGAGAGAGAAGGAGAGGGAGGGGGAGAGACAGACAGTGAGCGTCAGAGACAGATACAGAAAGAAAGAGACACACACACACACACACACACACACACAGACACACACACACAGAGAGAGAGAGAGAGAGAGAGAGAGAGAGAGAGAGAGAGAGAGACAGAGAGACAGAGAGGGTGAGAGCATGACCTCATTACTAAACTAGGGGCTGTCAACATTACGAATGCTGATCCCACTAGCAGGACATGAAAGGGCTCAGTGTCTAAACTCGTGGCATTAACGTTATTAGCATACGAGTATAATCTGCCTTTGTTGAGCTAGAAGGGCGTGTCCAAACAAACCAAAAAAGAATAAGAACATCACCAAAAGACAAATAAAAAGAGAGGAGAGGAAGTTGGGCACTGAAAGGCGGTGAGAGAACGATGGGGAGAGTTCAAGAGGAAAGAAAAAAAAGGCAAAACAGAAAGACAGAAAACAGAAGAGCAGGGGAAATGGCTCCTCTCAAAAGGCCGTATCCATGACAACAGGGGGAGCCCACATGCCTTGTGGAATTGTGATTGGGCGAGTGCGGATATCATGACTCGTTAAGATTTTTACTGGTAACGAGAATTTAGAACTCCAACAACCTACGTTATCGGTTAGCCATAAAACTAACTACAATATACACAACAAATACGAAACCATGTAAACCTAGTGAGGACAGTAAGCCTTGGTGATACAGTTAAATAGCTTTGTGTCAAGCGTCCACACCGTGGGTGATATCAGAGGGATGTGCAGGGATGTCGGTAACAGAGTAAATGGATCTCAAGCAAAATCTGAACTGTTTTGAATGCCGCAAGTGTAAACGACATATCACAGGGTCACAAGCTATGTGACAATTTCACTTTCCCTTGGCATGACTATCCAACTTACTATAATTTCATTCTTAACAGGGCAGCACCCATCAGTGCAGCTATTGTGACAGGGGAGATGTTTGCATGGCTATGCCGTTGTTCCATTGGCTCAGCTGTAACAATTTAATCCGTTTATTGGCCTTAGAGAAAGGAAGTGATGTAATTTACAGAGAACAACGTGCACAAACTGTCAAACCCTCCATTGTATATATCCTAAACATCAGCAACATGGACATGTGCTAGCACAACCTACAAGCAACATTCATACATGCATGCACACAAAAGCAAAGAATGAAGAAACACACAAATTAACTTGTCTAAATCACAAGTACTTGCAACAGCAAGATGGCCTGAAAATCGGGTCAGACTTTTCCTTGCAGAAACAAAACCCAGTGACGCAGAAACCAACATGCCTACACGACACATCAGCACACATCCACACATGCGCACATTCACACGCATCCTTACATCAACAAAAATAACTAACTATGGATTAAACACACCGGCTCAAAGATAACGCACAACTTTCAGAAATCAAGTCGTAAAACTACTAAAATTACAACAGCGTTTCTCCACAAACGTTAGGCTTCATTCATATTCCCAGCAACATCACTCCTCTCTATTTGACTTTTTCAGCAAGCTACCTTAAGCGCTAGCCACACACTCGACATAAACTGCAAACTTACCGGACATCACAGGCGCATTTCTGCAATTTTTGGAATCAGACAAAGCAAAACACACATGGACACACTTACCATCCCCATCGTCACCGACTACCATGGTTACAGTGCTTCTGAGAATAGGGGCTCTTTCACGCTCTCTTACACTCTCTCCCTCTCTTACACTTTCTCCCTCACTCCCTACCTCCCTCTCTCTCTCCTTCACTTCCTCCCTCTCTCTTCCCCTTCCCTACCCCTCATGTCACACCGTGTCAGGGTGATGCAGTGACAGGCAGAGCTCTCTCCAACAGTCTCCGCCCCCAAACTCAGCTTACTGTGCAAGTTCACTCAATAACTCCGCCTCCTTCTCAACTCCCTCCACATCAGCCAAACAGCAGCACAGAGGAGGACATTGCAGTGGTGTGTCCAATGGAGCAGGTGGAATGAAAATCCTTATTCTGGATAGTCGAGCCAGAGAAAAATGGGACAATGCAAGTTTAATAAACACCCCTGACAAATGCGGCTGTGACCTCAATACAAACACCTACAATCTCACTGACTGGCCTACAGTCCAAAAAGTAACCACACAAAAAATTTTCTATTTCTGTGACACATGAAACAAGTATGTAGTAAAACACCACTGTGAACATGTGTAGTGAATGGTCTAGAAAAACACTCAACTTCAAACAGATGTCCACTAAATTCCACTGACTAATCATTGTTGCCAAACAAAAGGTACCAAAGTATTTGCACTCAGGCTAATACAAAAAGTATGACAGTAAATCTGAAATTAATTTTAAAGATGATGTAAATGTTTAGGTCACTTTGGATAAACTGAACCGATAGCTATTGCCAATATTGATCTGTGCAAGAATGGGGAGTATGGACAAGTAAGCAAGAACTAGGGCTACCAACTTGATTATTGTAACTTCAACAGTACTTATTTTAAGAGCAACCCAGTGTTACTCAATGTTAACAGTTCAATGCAAGTTGTGTCATAGACTCTAATGAAGACATCATACCCAAAAACAATTAGTCCATGATTAAAATATCAAAGCTAATCTGGCATCCTCACGAAGAGCCAAAAAAGAAAACAGATATTCCAAAGTGATGAACAAAGATGTGAGACTAATCGGAAAAAAAGCTTGTGATTGTAAAGCATTACAGAAACATTTATACTGCAAACAACAGAGGAAGCTAATAATCTTTGATTCAATCAGTCTCTTTAATGTCATCTTACCTTGACTCAGGCTAAGAGCCATGTCCCCAGAGTTCAAGACTTCATCAAACCTGCTCAGAATAGCCTGCAACCTGTAAATGAAGGAGGAATATGAAGACATGAATATCACAAAACATCAAAACATTTAAATGAGAACAGTACGGTATAGTTCCAGTTGTTCTTATGTGATGCCCCACAGCTGTAACTGAACCATCATTCATCCAGTTAACCATCTCAGGATTAGGCTTGGGTTTCAAAACCCTGGTTCCAGTTTGGACCTGCTTCCAGAATTACTTCCAGAATTCTAAAAATTCATTTAGAAATAATGATAATTTGATTCAGTCAGCGCTGCGAGACACTCCTTTTCTCCTTTTCTCCGACAGCTAAAACTGTCCATCTGCAAAAATTGAGATGACATGAGATTTAAGTCATTTAATTGTGTTTGACAAATTCCAAACTAATCTGTGTTACATTCCGACAAAAATGTTGACTTGGGCAGTGATGCACAGTCTTACTTAAATACATGATACAGATACAGAACAAAAAATACACCAACCCAAAATTAACACAATCATAATTCGGTCTATAATGCAATAAATCACACATCATATATCACTACAAAGATCATACTGTCACAATCAAGCTACAAATGCCAAATCAGTAAAGCCCCTTTTGGCATTTGTGCCAATCCTTCCCAAATAAAAAAATTAAAACTTCTTTGGTGTGAAATTTTTAACACTGGGTAAAGAACACATTTCATCAGGGCAACCTAAGGGCAGGCTCAACATAAACCTGCCAGAAAACCCGATAAAACATTTGTCCTCCAGTACAAACTGACAATCATTTTGAAGGGTGGAAAACAAATCAACAGACTCTGCTGCAGCCAACAACTGAATTAAAGAATGTATAACTCAAAAATAAAACTCAAATATAACGCACCAAATACTTATGGGAAAGACGCTTGGGGTAGAAATCTGTGCACTGAGGGTTTGCAGCCTTCTAATGTTAAAATGCAGTAATTTCCACATTTAGACCAAGTGGCCCCTTCACCATTTGAATGTTCTGGTGAACGGGGTTATGAGTCACAGATGGAGAGATACGTTCAGGTGTTTTCAACCAAGGTAACCCAATGGCCACGCTGGCAAAGGTGTAAACATATTCCAATATAATTTTACATTCAAATACAGGATTCAACCACCTTCAGGCATTCTAGCCAAGATACGCCTACAACCTCCGTTTCCTGCTAAACTACAAGTGTGGATACAGCTGGGGAATGAACACATGGAGATGATCATGTCTGAACAATTCTACTGCTCTGCTTGGGAGATGGTGGGAGGACCCAAGTGAGCAGGGTATGGAAGAAGAGCAAGAAGAACATTAGACAGAGGAGAAAAGCGTTCAGAAAGCAGCCAGGACAGGACAGCTACATAGCTATATTCATCTTAAGAAATACTGTGAATTGGATTTTCTGTTACTTTATTTTCTGAAACCAAGTTCCTTTGGCTACATAAGAAAATCAAGAAACATCGAATAATTCAGAAATGGAGATATTACGAAAGTGGATCTAAACCTATGAAAATGCTTGTGCTGAAACAGAAAAAAGCTGAAAATGAGTATACAAGAACAAAAGTGACAAACAAACAAAATAATTACAATCCTGTACCGATTTAAACTATTTTGCAGAATTTTACATTCTAACGTGCCATGGGAAAGCGTAACCTAAATTGATACCTACCAGAATTCCCTAGTTAGTGTTATTCACTTTAAAATCAGAAACAAAATAGAAAGATGCTTGGTGATGTAATTGGCTAGGTTTTACCCTAGAACTGGACTCAAAACAGGGTTGTACAAGGTAATCTGTGCTCTTTACCACTAGCTCAATACATCATGCACAATGAATACATCAGGGGAAATACCATTAAAGGGACAGAACACTGTTACACTGTTGACATTTTGATACATCTAAATCAACCAGCATATTCTTTACCCAATGTGATGTAACCACTTGAACAATATGGTCAATTATCAGGATGAGATCCTCATAAGTAAAAACCAATTACTTTCACATAAATTATAGCCCAAGTAGATATCCATCATAGCAAATGGTCTTAAATTTCTAGGCAGCAACATACTTAAGAGTGATCAGAATGCAACGATCTGCCTATATATGAAAGACTTGAGGGAAACATATAACGATCAAACATAACTTTTTTAATTTAGTATGTACTCAAGGATTAAATACATAAAAATGTGTGTATTGCCCTGACAGCGATATCTATTTCAGACAATGCCAACAAAGTTTATCCCAAACCAATTCCATATACAGGATAAAATATTATCAATGTATCTGTGACAAGGTAAAAAAGACATGAGGCTAGTCTCAGAATTGATTTTTTAAAATCTTCCTTCATTGTACAGGCACCCGAGATGACATCTTACAAAGTTACACAAATGCTACTGATAACCCAGGGGTGACCAATCCCTTAAAGTATGGAAAAATATCATAAAAGGTAGAAAAGAAAGAACTAAAGGTAAAACAGCTCTATGCAATGAAAGAATGAACAAGTACTAGTTTTTAAATGCTTAAAGAAAATCAAGATTCTTGCATCATCTTCAAATGTGTTGTAGATATGCATCTACAAATGTGATGTGCTAACATGAACTTAAAAAAATATAAATGAGTCATATCTGACAGAATTGTTTAGAGAAGTACATAACTCATAAAAATAATTATTTTATTATGTCAAGAAAGTAAGACCATGTATTTTGGGTATAAGCCTCAACAAAGCTTGATAAAAATGATATGCTGCTGGAGATAGAATTTTTCAATCAGAAATTGGAATATCAGCCACATTATTCTCACATACAGACACGTAGAGGTGCATGCACATGCAAATTCACATGCACATGGAAAAGCATGCATGTGCACACAGAGAAGCATGTATGTGCACTCGGACACACAGAGCGACAGATACAGACACCCATTGAGAATGAACACATACAGGCATGCAGAAGAACATGCACACGGACACAGACACAATCACACACACACACACACACACACACACACACACACACACACACTGCAGCTAATGCACAATTCTTTCCCCTTTGTGTGAAAAATGGTGCAGAGTAAAGCACAGAAGCACGTAAATTGACAAATAAAACATGAGAATGGCTCTGGGAGCCAGTGAGCACAGAGAGAAAACGGCAAAGGAAGCGCAGAAGAGAACGAGACAGAGGAGAAGAGAACGAGACAGAGCAGGAGAGCAAGCCAGATCCCACCCACCTGCACGGCCATGGCAGCCTTCCTTTGTATGAGGAGAGGGTTTAAAATGCAGCTAAACTCCTACCAATCGCCATGCGTGCATCTGAGCACAAGGCCGAGAGACTGCATGGCAGAGTGTGTGACAGCCTAGGGATTCTGTTCCCCTTTACATAACCTCCTACTAGGAACACACGCCGGTGGGAGGGGTTGACTCTCAGTCGCTCAGAGACAAGACGATCTAGCCTGCCCCTCCCCCAACACACACGCACACACACCCACTCTCTCTCTCTCTCACACACACACACACACACACACACACACACACACACACACACGCGCTCTCTTTCTAGTCTCCTTGCTATCCTTCCTCTTGCCCCTCTGTCGTGCTCTTGTTTTGACTGACATTCTCCATAGCCACAGCCTGTCAGTCTGTAACCATGTCAACAAAATATGTCCTCACCCCACCTCACCACTGCCTTCTCTTTGTGTAGGACTCGGTGTGTACAACAGTGTGTCAGTGACTGATCTGCTCACGAGGAGTCATTCATGCACTGGAGCAGTGAGGACTCTTGAAGCCCAGTGATATGGAACACACACAGGCCTGGGGATCTATGCCCCGATAGAATCTGGGTAATCAGATACACTCATATCACTATAACATGATGCAACCGAATTCCACAAGGAAATACGGAGAGGGAGGGGGGAGAGAGAGAGAGAGAGAGAGAGAGAGAGAGAGAGAGAGAGAGAGAGAGAGAGAGAGAGAGAGAGAGAGAGAGAGAGAGAGAGAGAGAGAGAAAAACATTTCAGCACACAAATGAGCGTGGACACACACACACACACACACACACACTCGTGTATACATGCACATACATACTCATAAGCAATCAATGTAGTAAACCGTGAACTTAGGCAGTTTCATAACCCATCATTATGCAATATTAATGGGGGTAGAGGTTCAGAGTACAATTGCAGATATGATATACATTGTTGTCATAACAAACAAATTGGATAAATCACCAAATGCTACATTTGTTAAGCGAGTACTGTGAGTAAAAGTGAGTTTTGTAGTCGAGTCCTATATCCAGCATGCGGGTGACTTAGGCCCGTAGTCCTCTGCAGAATCCTCGCACACATTCACCATTCTGGTTTCTCAACTGGCTGTCCTACCCGAGCCAGGCAAGAAGAATGCAGTGTCAGAGCCATTACCACATGACACATTAAAATGACCATGGCGTCTGGCCTGAATGAACACTCTCTCGGCACGTGCGCACGCACACAACGCATTCACAGGGAATGAGTTTACCTGCTGGAGTGGGTTTTTGGACCAGATTCTGTTCTGAGATCTGCTGGGAGAATCACTGTGAATGCATGGATATATAGTCCAGAAAGATAGATAAAAAGGCATGGGTTTAGCAAACCCAGCTCAAGTGTCTGTTGCGATATTGATTCCATAGAGGACAAATACATCTATCAGAATTTAGCATGAAGAAGGAAAATCTGATTAATCTGTCGAGGTTTGAGATGCAACTGAGCATCATGTCTCATTCCACAATGTTAAAGAACTAAAAATGTACACCAGCTAACTCAATCACTTCAAAAACTCCCTGAAGCAGTGAGGATTTACTTCCACAGTAGATGATACTTCTCCTGTTGAACACCCGCTGGTCCAAATGCACACAACAACTTGCCTTTAGTCCTGGCTTCCCATCTAGTCCCAGTCTCCATGTTCAAATGGAGCAGGAGACACGGTGTTTGGTTCCAACCTCTAAGAACTGTGTAGGAGCACTTTGCTGGCCTTGTGCAGCTGTAATATCATAGCTACTTGAACGCGGGGGACATGTTCAATGTGCATACACATGAGTCAGGGTCACATGGCACTACCTAGTAATTGCTGTGTTCAAGCCACTCTGCACTCCACAGTAGGTTCGACCCCTTCACCACTCTACAGCTGGAGCACAAAGAAACCTTGTGATGTTCTCCACACTAATCCTACTAGTGCGTGATAGCCAATCACATCACTGAACCATCTTATTAAAGCACTTTGTGGCTTGTGCCTGTGAAAAGTGCTATATAAATGTATTTTACTTACTTTACTTACTTATTAGAAAAACAATGCAGATAATTAGCATGCATGTTGTGGGAACATTGGTGGTTATGGTGTACAGCAATGTCAATAATGGGCACCAATACATGCTGTGGGAACAGTTATGATTATTGCGTAAATACCCTATGCTACTCCAAGCAATACCAAAATTGTGTAAAAATACATTTCAGAAGGTTGGACCATACCAAATCCTAACACTGTACTGTATAGACATGCATCTGAATCCTAATTTCACAGGGTGGGCTACCATCCTACATTAGGGTCTACGTTAGACACACTTGAGGTTTTCTGTTGTTAGTAGTATCTATATTAGCAGATAACATACGTTTATTTGACTTTTATTTTGTATTTTATCTTTGAGGCTACCAAAGAGCACGCCTCTCTTTGCAGCGACCTCAAACACTCCTATTTTAGCTGCAGTAAATGACTTGTATCCTACCAACTGAGGCCCACTTTCTCCCCTTCCTTCTTCCTTGTTTGGTGACCGAGTCCACGTATTGGCTCAGCATCACTGCACAAGCATTAGGGTGTGTTTCATATTAGAACATGTATGAGGGTGAACTCAGGGACAAGGGTTTAGTGTATATACATACACACAATATTTAAATACATGCTGAAAACGGTCCATTTGCTAAAATCGCTGCTTGTTTTGAATAAAAGCACAAAGAGTAGCCAATTTCTACTCCACAAACTGGACTCTGTGCTCTTTTCTATGAAACTTTGATTAATAAGGGCTATTGAGAGGGAAATTGAAAAGAATGCAAGTCCCGTCTGCCTGACAACGGGGTGTCCCGCTGAGTGCTTAGATTCACCCCAGAGCATTGAGGCAACGAACGAACGAACACACACAGAGAGAGAGAGAGAGAGAGAGAGAGAGAGAGAGAGAGAGAGAGAGAGAGAGAGAGATTCTCTCCTTCCAGACCAGTGAAGCTACACTGACATTACAGCATATTCACTTCACTTCGGATGATCTGAATGGACATTACAGCTATTTTCTTCTTCAGAGTTTACATGAACACAGTGAAATTTGCATAATTTTCCTAACTTAACCGACAAACACCTTTACCTAAAGGACTGAGTCGGAGAAAGCTGGTCAGACTGTGCTCCCACTGGGATTGGGGCAGTCATGGCCTGGTGGTAGGGAACTGGTCTTGTGACCGGAAGGTTGTGGGTTCGATTCCCAGACCTGAGGCCATGACTGAGGTGCCCTTGAGCAAGGCACCCAACCCCAACTGCTAGGGCTGCCCACTGCTCTGGGCACGTGTGATCCACAGCCCCCTAGTAATCACTAGTGTGTGTGTGTACTAACTGCACAAATGGGTAAAAAGCAGAGGACAAATTTAATTTCGATTGTGGTGAAAAATCACAATTGACAAAATATGGCACATTTACATTTTTACACTTGTCATCAACCCTGACCAACAAGAGGCCCGCCATCAGCTTCACTGTTGAACGCTTGGCTACCTCAGCTTTCCTTATCTGTCCGCCATTTGTGAGAGCTCCTATGACACGCTTCCTCAGGAACACAAGTCTTGACTTCTGACCACTCATTTTACAATCATTTGTTGGAGTGGCTTCTGGGAGATAAAGGTTGTATCCAGAAGACATCAATAGCTAATGCCAAAATCTGTCCGTAATTTACCAGAACTGTTATCAGAAATGGCGTCATTATTAACAATGGGCCACGCAGGGTATCTGCATATTTTTTAATCTCAAATTCAATTACTTTTAAGACCTTTTTAATACCTCTCACAAGAAAAAATAATACTATTACTGGGGATGCAGGTGTGCTCCACAACGTTGTCCCTGGGGGGGGGGGGGGGGGGGGGGGGAGGCTGTATACACCATTGCTAAGAATCTAGCGCTAGGACCCAGGAGCGGTTATTTTCTGTATGGTCCTAGCGCTAGATTCGGCAAAGTTCACATCGCGCCATCTACCATGCGGAGTATACGGCCGTTGCGGAAATGATAATATAGCCTATATATCGTAGGTAAAATAAAACAGAACAACTGAGCAACACACACTTATAATAACTTAATGCCTCCCCTCATAGAATTCCAGACATTTTAAGACATTTTAGGCCTTGAATATGGAAAACTAAATTTAAGACATTTTAAGACTTTTTAAGGACCCGTGGGTACCCTGGGGCCACGGCATGTGCATATATTTTGTACTTTTTGTACATATATTTTGTAGATTCTGTATCAATATACAGTAGTGCTGGGCGATATAAGCAGTCTCGATTTGTATCACAATAAAAAATCTTTTCTCGATAACAATGATAACGTTTGGGCCATATAATTCCATAGACTTTAGTTTCTATTTGCTGTCTAAACTGCCAACACAAGCGGATCACGCAGCACAGTCACGCTACACACCGATTTGCATTCTCCGTCGGAGGAGCACATTTAAACAGAAGCACGTTAGAGCATGATAGCCAGAGCAGAAAACCCTGAGAGAAAAAGAGAAGATGAAGGTGAGCCTTCTGCTCTAGATGATGGAAACCCCACGTCCATCATGAGGAAGTGGTTCAGATATCTCAAGTCTGTTTAAGCCCAAAATGCAAAATATGTTGGAGTGCAGTGCAAAGTCTGATACTAATTTGTTTTACAAAAGAACATCCATCCAGTTGAGTACATAGAAAATGTAAAAGTACGTTCAGCCGCAAAGCAGTGGCGCTAGCCAGCCAACAAGCAGTGGCATTTCTAAACAGTCCATTGTGGCTACTTTTACCCCATATGAAAAAATGCCCTAATAGTGTTTTCATTACTCGGGACACAGATAATTTTTTATGGTATGAAAATTGTTAGAAGCCAGGTTTTCATTATTTGGGCATTTGAATTAAAATGTCAGTAAATTCATTGTGGATTTGAGTGATTTGCATACTCTGGGCATGTGTGTTTTCAATCTGTTTTTTAGATGGATATTCTTTAAAAGCTTTGAGAATGTTACAAAATGTTATATTGTGATAATTATTGAGAACGATCAGTATTGAAAAATTTATGGTGATAACATTTTTGGCCATATTGCCAGTCTCCAAAATACATGGTTTATGATGAGTTCTTTAATTACACTGTAAATTAATGTTTTTTCCTCCATTGTTATTATTTAGCTTGTGTGTTGGAGTATATGAGTAAAGACAAAGATGAGAACAGACTGACCGTGCAGCTGGGAGTCCACGCTTGCCCAGGTCAGCTCTCACTCGCTCGCCCACGTGCCGATACACTTCCACCAGGGCCGAGATGCCAGCTTCCCGCACCTGGAGAGCACACAACACTTGAAAACAGGAGCAAACTCCAATCTGCCATCATCAAAAAATTATACCCCCTACCCCCAGCTCTCTAGCACACCCCACTGGTCCCTTTAAGATATGTAGGTGCCAGGTGACGTCCCGGTCCTCTGCTTTACTCTCCCCCTAGTGTTCCTCCGTAGCCCTGAATCCACCCCCCCCCCCCCCCCCTCTCTCTCTAATCCTCCTCTCATGGAGGGATCCGGTTCATCAGCATGAGCTCCTGCTACACTAATCACTCTTCACACACACACACACACACACACACACCATACACACTGAGATGATTCAACAGCCTGACCACACACACTTGTCTAATAGGAACTTCCAAAGGGGTTTTTTTCTTGATTTCTTTTTTTAATTCATTCAGACCACTAAATTGTCTACTAGACGCAGATAAAGCATCAAAGCACCTTGACAATGTCTAGTCCCTTTCACTTACCAACACTGGAAACTGGGATGTTATAGATATCTGACACAGACGCACGCACACAGTCAAGTGGCAATACCACACATGAATAAAAGAAGAAAAGCAGGTTCATACTTGGGGGTTCTGGTCTCCTGTAAGGGCACACAGATATGGCACGAATTTACTCAGACTCAAGGGCTGTGCACCATACCTAAAAGGGAAAGACACAGACGGTCAAGAGATCACATCAGAAGTAAGCATGCTCATGTTTCCATGGCAGAAGGTGCCTGAGCTTTAATGTATGCTAACGGAGCTCCTTGGAACTCGTGGATATTTCACTCTCCTTCTGGAATGTGAAATGTCCACCTTGGTCTGCCAAAAAAGCACACAGCAGAAATCCCACCAAAGATGTTCCGTATTAACAAATCTGGCAACCGACACACCAGCAATGTCTCTCCTGTGGCCATGTACAGGAGTGTAGTGGAAAGACCCATACGTTATCCTATCTAACTCTTCTCCCACTAGCTCCAGTGGGGGAATGAAAGGTGCTCTAGGGTAGGTGTGTGAGGCAGGGGACACAGGTTACTACAACCTGTACTCACACTGACAAGACTACATCTTAGAGTGAGAGAGTCAGAATACTGCACGTGTGCCAAATACCAATCTTACAATTAGGGGTGCACGATATGGACTAGAATTGCGATGTGCGATAACGTTGTTGGATATCCCGATATCGATGTGAACCACGATAAATTAAGATTAAAATACAGAAATGTAGTGTCTCTCTGAACAGCAGCACGTTAATTTGTTTTGTTTTTTACTGTGTAATGAATCCAGAATAATTCCAAATATTTTGCAGGTTTATTCAACAATAGATTCAATCTAGGTTTATACTTTGACGAGTGAGCGACTCCGCACACCTCGTTAACCTCCGCGAACGGCGGAAGCGTTTAATCTTGCCGTGTCACATTCTTTGCAGTGTTGTCCGAAACGATATGTAGGCCTAGTAGTATAAAAAAAACACCCCTCAAATACAGGGGAATGAACTTTTACCTGACCAATTTTAATGTTGCTTTGTGTTTCAGGTTTGAAAAGTGCTGGAATTTAGGCTAAAGTATTTGAAAAGGCTTGAAATTGTAACTACTTCGTTTCACAACAAATATCTGTCTGACTGAACAATTCTCTTGTATTACGTTAACAAATACGAGCCTCTTGTAATTCCAGGACGAAACATGAGAGAACGTGAAGACGTTAAGATTGGGCGTTTTGAAAATAAATATCCATTAAATAATGTGATAAAAAAGCGAATTATTTCGAATCATTTAGAGTATATGTATAAATATTTAATTCAATAACGTGCTGGGAATTATTGAAATGGACCTTGAAAGTGACGTACAAGTGCTTGAATTCCACCTTGTATAGGTGTATGAACCCTGCAAACATGACTGTTCTCATTGCGCCGAGACGCGGCGCGCGCGAACTTTAAATAAATAATAACATTAAATAATGTGATAAAAAAGCGAATTATTTCGAATCATTTAGAGTATATGTATAAATATTTAATTCAATAACGTGCTGGGAATTATTGAAATGGACCTTGAAAGTGACATACAAGTGCTTGAATTCCACCTTGTATAGGTGTATGAACCCTGCAAACATGACTGTTCTCATTGCGCCGAGACGCGGCGCGCGCGAACTTTAAATAAATAATAACATTAAATAATGTGATAAAAAAGCGAATTATTTCGAATCATTTAGAGTATATGTATAAATATTTAATTCAATAACGTGCTGGGAATTATTGAAATGGACCTTGAAAGTGACGTACAAGTGCTTGAATTCCACCTTGTATAGGTGTATGAACCCTGCAAACATGACTGTTCTCATTGCGCCGAGACGCGGCGCGCGCGAACTTACAAAATTCGAGAGGTGCACGACCTCGTGAATCGACAGCGCGCGAGGCAATTGCCCACGGGCGAAGCCACCGCGATTACGTTATTTTCGCCTCCCGGACCCTCGCGCCGCATCAAGTGTAAACCAGGCTTAAACCAAATCGCGTGTCTGATGAGCGTGTTCACCCCACTCCAGGGTTGCCAGGTCCTACAAAAGCTTTCCGCACAAAATCTGCGAGTGTAAGTTGTCGGCGGGGGGGGGTGTTGCGAGTGTGAACTGGAGACAAATTAAGTATTATATCGCGATTGATTCTTAGTGTTGACTTGTAACTTCCGCAGTAGCCCAACTCAAAAGTAGCCCAAAAAACCGCACCCCGCGGCCCCAGAATTTTTACCCGCGGCTGGATTTTCAAACAAGCCCAATTTGGCGTGAAAACCGAGAACCTGGCAACTCTGCCTCACTCTGCCTCTTGCCTACTTACGTCACGTGATCATAGTCTGCAGCGCGAATAGCTCCCTCTATTGCTGGACGAGGATAACGCATTTTGAGTTTGCTGTTATTCAAGGAGTTATCGTGGCTCTTTCGATGTGTTTATCGTGAAACTTCACATCGCGATAACGATAAAAATACGATTAATCGTGCAGCCCTACTTACAATACAATCTTAATCTTTCAGGACACGCTTCTTTAAAATCTCTGAAACCTACACCTTCATATACACGACCACATTAGCCTCAGATGCTGGATTCATATGAAAAACAGCTACAGTGCGATGCTGACATCTTTACAGCTACAAATGCATTTACTGTGTATACAGTAGGGTGATGACTTTTATACAACCTCGTTTCCCTGTATCATAATTTGATGAGCTTTCATTTAAGATTAAATAAAATATTACATTCAAGGCAATTTGATAAAAAAACCTCACGCACAAAATGATTTGACTGTCCTGGCTGACGGCGCACAGCGTTATACGATGTTCTGGAAAATTCTATACATTTCTCTGCTACATAAATTATATATATATATATATATATATATATATATATATATATATATATATATATATATATATATATATATATATATATATATACACACACACACACATATACATATATATATAGTTAATACAATTACATAAAATTCTAAAATGCCTACATAAATAACATTTCAAAGTGGTTTGTGCGTAACCTTTTTCAATATTTTAATGGAATAAACGTCATTTTAGTCATTAATAGGCAAAAGTTCATTCATTCGTGCTACAGGAAATAATGTTTGAGAAAAAAAAATCAAAGTCATCACCCTAGTATACAGTCATATTCCAAATGCCCAGCGTGTGCATTAAACCCCTGTTAGTCAGGGAGCACAACCATGTCTCTGTGCATTGCCACTTGAATATGGCAAACAGCACCCCCTGGTGGCACTCAAGAGTGCAAATCTGTGGATGCAGTTTGAGTGTGTCGGGGTACTCACGCGTTGAGTGTGGCAGCCAGACACAGACAGAGGCCCTCTCTGCTCCGGAAGTTCTTGTGCTTGAAGCCAGTGAATAGCCTCTCCCAAACATACTACAGAGAGAGAGAGAGAGAGAGAGAGAGAGAGAGAGAGAGAGAGAGAGAGAGAGAGAGAGAGAGAGAGAGAGAGAGAGAGAGAGAGAGAGAGAGAGAGAGGGGGGATGAAAGATTACACAATATACACTGAAACAGGAACAAAGATTGGAGAATATAGAGAGGATGGGCTCTGAAGGAGCTATACGGAAAGGGAAGTGAAGGGACAGAGGAAAGCCCCCACTGGAGGAGGGCGGGGTTGGAGGGGGCGGGGTCTGTGCTCACCATGGGAGTGGCCGCCTGGTCCATCAACTTGAGAATAAGCGCCTGCGCCTGATCCCGGACCTGGTCCTTCCCGTCACCCAGACGATCCACTAGAGCAGGAACCACTGAGAGAGAGAGGTGGAGAGAGATATTTACTCTGTTTGTTTTCAAGAGGACACCATGAATGAGGTCATCCTTACGCCTTGTCTTGTGTACTTTGTAATCTGTGTTTCTAAAGAGGCATGAGGTGATGCGTGGGGGCACTCTGTTTTAGCAGAAACAAGCTGTTTCCTTGGTGAAGTTAGAGGGAGGGAAGAGGGCTGAGAGAGTGGCATTCATCTGAAGATTACATCATCGTATGAGAATTGAGTCACAGTGTTACTCCCCTTTCACATGAGGTAGCAGGACTTATAAAGTCTTATTTTTCTGATTTATCATCAGATTAACATGGGGGGGGATTTAAGTGATATGTATCAGAATCCCCAGCCCAACCCACACACACACACACAGCGCGCACAGACCTGCACACGCTGGTGCACTCATATTACCTGTGCCTACATAACCTCGAAAGCGATCGCTCAAGCGGTCGACGAACGCACTGACAATGTCGATCCCCAGCAGGGCAACCTGAGATCAAACAAGAAAAGACACAAAATCAAGTTGCTATGCAAAGAAACGGCACAAATCATTGGGACGCAGACTCACAGTTCTCTCAACTACTCATGTGATCAGTCAGATATAGAGACAGAAAACACACATTACTATGAGTACGACACAGTAAAGGCAAAAAAGAGAGAAATACTGCTAACTGTCACTACTGAAGTGCTCTGGACTTCATGTATAGTATGCAAAAGTGAAAAGCATTACCGATGTCTGTGTGTGTGCGTGTGTGTGTGTGTGCGTGTGTGTGTGTGTGCGTGTGTGTGTGTGTGAGTGTGTCTGTGTGTGAGTGTGTCTGTGTGTGAGTGTGTCTGTGTGTGAGTGTGTCTGTGTGTGAGTGTGTCTGTGTGTGAGTGTGTGTGAGGCTTGTGGTGGGATGGCTGCAATGTGTTTCTTGGCGGTGCAGGATGGAAGTTCACATTCCACAGAAACAATCAAATATTAACTACATCCCAGGAGCCTCCAGTTATGACCTATTTTAGTCAAAGCATCCAAAGAAAGTTCCATCTAAGACAAGGTAAGTGCCTGCGAACACTAATCTGGTGCCACGCGAGTGAAGACTGTTCAAGCACAATGGATTCTTCATCTGTGCATTAAATACCAAAAATTAAATACCAATAAAGGGTGAATAGGATTAGTGCTAATGTAATCCCAAAGTTTTCTAACGCTAATATCCGCATAAACACCCCCCCCCCCCCGGATTTCGCTGTCAGAACACCTGCTGGAGCTTAATGTTAAAGAGCCGCTGCATCCTCCTCTTACAAGGACGATGTGATTCACGTCAAGCTGCTCCAGTCTCGCAGGTCCGGCTGAGTGCAGCATGCATCCGGCTCCCGTGAAGAGCACAGGCTTATGTTTAAAGGAGAAAGACCCAAATAACACCACAATAGTGTCGTGGGTGGCCTTGGTTTTGCAAAAAAAAAATGCCTGTTTATGTATATATAAAAATAATTTTTAAAAATCGCTGGCTCATATTTGCCAGTGCTAGTTTATATACACGTCTTGAATACAATAAGTGCAAAACACACCCTCACAAACCCTCCAACAAATAAAACACGATCACTACTGCTTCACAACAAGATGAAGTCCTGCTCATCTCGACCATGTCCTTACATCGCCTTCTAGCGCAGAACAATAAGGCTGCGCCCCCTCCCCCAGCACGGCCCCATATTGATTCATCCCATTTCAAATGACATGACAGTCATGGCAGAACCGGCACTATACTGGACGATAACACACATCGGTAAACCCCACGTCTGCATGGGTGCAACACAAACGACGGCCGCACCGCTGCCAGCAGACAGCAAACACACGCAGTCATTTCACACGGAGATAAACGTGACAACAGGGTAATCTGTACGAACCACCGAGCTCAAGACGGCCAAGGCCATGACAGCCCGCTGGCGTACACACCTTATAATTGCTGGAATTGACCCATCCGGTTAGTTCGTCTATGGTTTTATCCAAGCGCGGCTTGTCCTGTTCAACGTCCCCAGACCTCTGCGGGTCACCGAGGTAGTCTATGAGGTCCGGGCCCACCTGCAACCGCCGGGTCACGTCCTTCTGCAAGACTTGCTGGTAAAAATAGTCCATGTTGTCATTTTCCTCCATTGCTTTATCGTCAAGACAGCCAGCCGGGCGAAGCTTGACCCGCTCGGACAACAACGAAGTCCCGGTGTGAGGAGGGGGAGGCGGTCGCTCCCTCTACAGGCAACGCGGCGGGCCGAGCCGGCCAGCCGGACACCAACACCGGCCTGTGTGACTAACTAGGGAACTAATGTCACCCACATGAAGAGTTCAACACAAACAGACAACTTAAGTCTCAACTTTGATTTGGTTTGCTGTGAGAAAGCTTCACGTCCACACACACACACACACACACACACACACACACACACACACACACACACACACACACACAAACTACTGAGAAGTTCCGAAGAACGGAACAAACGTGTTTATACAATTCAACAAACGGAACAGAACCGCGAATGAAAGGAAATCTACCGCGCGAACACTGCGGCGAGGCGGAAGGCGCAACTACGTGTAGCATTAGCGAACTGAGGCTAGGCTAACCAGGCTAACTGCGCTAGCGGGACTTATAGCTCGTCGGTGTCGGGCCTGCCGCCTCTTCCCGCTTCCCCCCTCTCCTCCATTTCAGAGAAGCCCCTCTTCGCACAGGCGTTTTTACGCGGACCCTCGCTGTCTCCTAGAAGGCTGGGATCTTCTTGGAGGTTTCTGTTACACTTTAGTCCCTAAATAATCGGTGCTACGACGTCCGACGTCTCGGGTTCAGCTCTCCCCCGATCACGACAACAGGGTCCCGGGTAACGGTGATTGAGCGCCAGGCGTACGCTACCGGACAAAAACTGACAGAAGCGAGGCCTCGAGGTCCTTCAACGCCGCACAGCGGTCCGGCACATTGCCTGAACAAAAACGGCCTCATCGCGGAGGGATCGGTGAAACTTCGGAATGATATATCTATATCCTTAGGATGAGAAGTTTATACGTGGTACATTTTAAGACGTAATTCAGAAGTATAATGACGACATCTGGTGTAGTAAATGTGATGCAAATTGTTATGCTCGCAAAGTGTTTGCTAGGGAGCGTAAGCCCTCTGCTGGTGCACATGCATTTTCCCACATGCATTTTCCTTTTCTAATAATAATTTATTAAAACTTTATTTTCCTAGTGAACAGAAAAATTGCAGGCTAAATTGAGCTCATATTCCTTCATGTACCTAATATTCCTTCATTTGTATAACGTCTGGATCCCAGGACAACTTGATTTGCCCTTCAGCCTTGCAGCAGGCAAGGATAGTAATGTGACTCAATTCATATAAAGAAATGAAGATGTTTTTTATTGCCATACCAGCTATATGCAGCTAAATATATAGTGAAATTAAATAACAATCTTATACCAGATACATGCAATATACCAGACCAGTGATTATTATAACATATAGGCAGTGCGTGGTGATGTAAGATTACTCTAATCATACCACTTGTTTCAGTAACGAGTAATATAACGAGTTACTATTTCCAGTCTAGTAATAAGATTAAAGATACGTATCCAAGTAACTGTGCGTTACTATTTTTATTTTCCTTAGTAAAAAATATAGTTTTTTTCTTTATTCTTGGCTATTGGTTATACTTTTGCGTCTGACCGTAGTGCTCGACTCCGCACGCTGCGCACGAACCTGTGAGAGCGCGAGCGCGTTTTACACGTCATTCTGTGCAGTGTTTTCCGTAACGATAAGTGGTAGTGTAAAGAAAAAAACCCCAAAACAGGGGAATTAACATTTACCTGACGATTTTAATGTTGCATTGTGTTCCAAGTTTGAAAAGGGCTGGATTTGGCTAACGTACATAAAAATGCTTGAAATTGTAATGGTATTTCGTTTCACAACAAAACTGTCTCACTGAATAGTTCGCATGTATTACTACGTTTACAAATACATTTACAAATAATACCGCGCAGCGACACAAACGTAATGTCAGGAGATACATTATTTAAATGTCAGGAGATACATTGTTACTGTTAAAATGCACTTCCAATGAAGTGAGTATTGGAAAAACTCATTTTGCTGCTGAATGTAACTACAAAAGTAACTTGTAATCTAACGTAGTTACTTTTAAAATCAAGTAATATGTAACGTAACTAAGTTACTTTTTGAAGGAGTAATCAGTAATCGGATTAAGGTAACTAAGACATCACTGCATATAGGGCAACACTGACCAGTGTATGTCACTGATTAAAGTGAACGGATGTGTAAAGGATAGGCCTATGTAACATGTTGTGGCATGTTCTGTAGGTATGTAGCAAATCTGCTTATATGAACACAGCAGTCAGTACAAGGGTATGTTTTGTAGCCGATACAATGTTTTGTTACCACCATCACTAGAATCAAACCTTGACAAACTGTATTTGTTTGCTGGCTGATAACAGGTGCTCTCACTAGATGTAGTAATTTTACTAAGCAATCTCAGGCCTGTTTAGGTTTCCTGTCTCCCTCTAGTGTTGGATGCTTGGAAATATGATCTGTATTCAGAAAGTTCACACTGGTGTGTAAACATTATAGCTGTAGTAGTTAAGAAATTAGCCAAATATTACTCTGCAGTAACCCTCTGAACATATTGTTTACTTTTTGAAAAAAGACTGAAAATGTCTACTGGCTTGTTCTTACACTAAGATATGTAATCAATTAGTCAGATAAAATATCACCATTAAAGTAAAAGGTAACTTGCTGAAACCATCTCTGTGTATAAATTTTTTTTGCCAAGGTAACAGTTCCAGCATCTCCTAATACAGGATGAGGTCAGAGAACACATTTTTCACATTCACACTTTTCTTTTTCACTCTTTTTCACTTTTTTTAAGATGGGGTTTAGACCTGGTAACTGGGACAGACCCTGCTAGAGCTTGATTCTGTGGTCTTGTGAATAATTTTTTTGTGAGGGTTTGGAAGGATTTGGGGCCTTGTCCTGATGCAGGATTCAACCATGACTCCGTCTTTCGCAGGATGTAATCAACTCCTGCTGCAGTGCAACTGTTGTCCTTGAAAAAACCTTTTTCTTTTCAAAAGATTCTCTTCAGTGTGGCTACAGAATGCATTGCAGACCTCCTTCAAGTAAGATGACCACATTTCCAGCTGAGTGAGACTTCTTAAATATTGTTGTAAACAGGGGTGGGTACTTTCCTTTTTTTAACAGCCATTGTGTAATTTATGAAGGTCACCAACCTATTTCCTTAGCTCTTTTGTTTTCTTTCATCTTCCACTTAGATTACTAAAAGTGTTTGGCATGTGTGTTCTATCATTATGAACTGTAGTGAATAAGGATAATGGATGACAAATTAAATTAAATTAGAAGGTTTTTATGGCCTTTTAACAAATCAAAAGCACAGCTTGACCATTTCTATAAAACATCAGCATTAACTTTTATAACCTTTATTTAAAACCAAAAAAGGATTGATAGAGAGCAAACAGATTTATATATTTACTTATCTGTATATTTTATTTTGGTCTGCTTTATCAGTGACATACTAGTACAGGTAATATATGTTACTGCACTGTAGCTACATTGGTGTAATGTACATTATGTACAATATACATCAACAGACAACTGAATAGGTATGTGAGGGCTTATTCAAGCATTCACTTAAAATATAAACATCGTTTTGATTATCCTTAAGCATCAATGGCAACATTCAATAAATGATTAGGTTAATTACCTTTCACTAATGCCAAGTTCATGTTTGTGAACTAGAAGTAAATCATTTGAGGTTAAAAGGAAAGGCATCAGATACCATCTCGCTAACCTTATGAATACAATTTTAAAGACTTGGAAACAATTTAAATGAATATGCAAACACTGTGAATTCCTGGATTGTGGAATACAGATAGTAACAGCCTTTCTGTCCCCTAACCTGGATGAAATGTCCTCAGGCTCCATATGTCTGCGCTGGGATGAAACATGATCTCTAATACAAAGGACGATGTCCTTACTTGAGGAACATTTCCATACAGGAGCTTCACCAGCCGCAAGCTGGGTCTTTTTTGGTCTGAGAGAAATGAGAATTATTTAGACAAAGTAATATTCTGCCTTCAGGAACAGTTTCCAAGGTAACACTAATCCAGTAAAAACTGCAAATTTTCCTCCTTGTGTATATGAAAAGAAAGCAAGATTTTTCCTATATTAAGCTGGTGAGTGCATTTCTCAGCAAAAAAAGATTTTGGAGTTACTTTGAGTGAAATGTAGAAGAGAAATGGACCATACTGTTCATTGATATTATTGTGCCCTTTGTGCACAAACTAGGACTGGCTGAAAAGAAGAACACTAGAGAACTGTTAAGAGCAGCTAGCCTGGTGATCTGGTTGTTGGGTACAGATGAACTCTGGCCTCCATCAAATGGTCAGGGTTGATCCCCTGACAAACAGCTTATTCCACCTAAGGCTGTGGGTGCTGAAGTCAATAAAGCTACAGTAGCATCCATAAACAAATCAACACAGCTCTACAAAACCTAAAACCAAAAGTGCATGTGACTGCACTTATTTTAAATCCATTTGGGACAGATATGCCACAGATCTCACTTTCTGCAGTGAAGAGAGATTTTACCACTTTGGAGGTGCTACACGTCTTCTACAGCACATGGATGTCTCAACAGATGTGTCTTGCTTTGTGTGACAAACAAACTAGAAAAACATTTTGGAAAAAAGTGTAACAGGTGAGAATTGTGTGTGTGAAAGGAAATTACCAACCAGACACTGCAGGTGCAACAGGCAAAACACAAGAAAACGATTAAGAACATGACTTTCTGCATGAAAACATGGAAAAGAACCTTTGTGACACACTGCTCAGATCTTTTATTGAAAGAAATGTCACAGTAACACCAGAACACGAGGACAAATCAGGTAACTTTTTTCCAACTCTGTCAAAAATATGAAAGAGACTGGGTGGTGGGGTGGGATGTTGTTGTCCTTACGTTGCTGTGAAGTTCAAATTCTCTCTTTAACCTTCAGTCCTCAAACATGGGTGCAGGGCTTTGTTGCAGTCCATGGTTCATTACTTGTAAATTATATCTTTTCTTTTTTATTGTGATGGTCTCCAATGCTAGAAATCGAGGCTGGGAAGAACCAGATCTGGAGAATGACATTGCAGCCCTGAGTCTTTTCTCTCTGAAGCCAAATATCCCACGCTTTCTCCAGCATCGCAAAATCAAAGGCACTCACACCCTAAAGACATCCTCATTGATTAGGCAATTGATTCAACAGTCATCTGGATTAGTAAAATGTGGTACAGTGTGCAAAGATTCTTTACAGTGCCCCAAACCACATAGTGTACATATATTTGTATTTGTGCACACTGGGAAAATGATCATTAAAAGACATTGCATTGGCATAAAAGCACATCCTCCACGTCTCTCTTTTGACAAATTGCACACTGGGCCTTGTAGTTTGTCAGCAAAGTAAATATGCAATAACTGGCAGCAAACATAGTTAAGTGGGTACATGGGTATAGAAGCAAGTCTATTGTAAAAGAATACTTTCATTACACCATTGCCAAGAAAATGAATATGGACAGCTGTGAATCCTCACATATAGAACACAAAATCTGGGACTTGAAGATACTGCAATATTGCACTTAGAACATAAAATTCACGTTTCTTTATTTGATATTAAATTCCCTCAGTAAATATAATTCTTCTAAATATGAACAGTCACGTCACTCCTAAGAGTCCTTCACTGACACTGATAAAGCCCAGTCATTTAATCATCCTATTCTTCTTACATAAACTCTCCAGTTCTACATCTCTGTCCAGCAACCCCCCCACCCCACCCCACCGCCGGGCACTCTGACAATTAACCAAGTTCAATAAAATTACACTGCCCCACGCACCACCCTCCCATCCCATAAAAAAAAGATGGTGAGCACTGACAGAAAATAAGAACCATTTTACTCCAGTTTAAACACATTCCTTGGTTGTAGTGTTATAGTTCGTTTTCCCATAATTAAACTTTCTCATACGCACACGCAAACTCCAATGTAATTCTTGACTTCCCTGCTCTCCGCTCTGAAGCAGTTACAGACAGTGGGAGGA
This sequence comes from Brachyhypopomus gauderio, assembly GCF_052324685.1. NCBI lineage: Eukaryota > Metazoa > Chordata > Actinopteri > Gymnotiformes > Hypopomidae > Brachyhypopomus > Brachyhypopomus gauderio. Next base: position 13,974,329 of record NC_135216.1, on the reverse strand, counting down.
GCCTCAGGCCACCCCCCACAGGCTAACACAGGGGGTCTCACGCTCCCTTCGCTCATTCTGTTAATCTACTGGTTCCCAGGTGAGGGAGCGCACTCTTAATGGTGACAGAGGAGCAAGACGTAAACACTGTCTGGTTGTCATGAAGCTCTGGGAGTCATCCCACACAGGCAAGCTTCTTTAGTCAGTAGTTCCTTGTCATACGTCATTGAGAACTTCCATGAACGGGTTTCTATAGATCCATATATGAAATATTTTACATGGTGGTTCTTCCACTCTCTTCTTGTATATCCGACAGGTCACATCGTATGTAGTAATTATGTTTCATGTTGAGTTGTATTTTGCAACTTGTATGACTTGTGTAGCTCAGACCTGCTGCCAGGCAAACACTCAGTGAACAAACCATGCTTCCCACAGCCACACCCTTGTGCAGAGCTGAGCGGTGGGGTCCAGCAGGACCAGGGGAGGGTTTGGAGGTTGACTGACAGCTTGACTCTCTATAGTGTCCCTCAGAAACCCCGCCCTCTGTCAGAGTATGACACAGCAACGACAAAGACGCTGGCCTCCTCCATGTACTGAGGGAGGGGGCGTGACTGGGGCAAAGTAGGCGTGGACCTTAATCTCGGGGAGGTGGGCCTAGAGAAGAGGCAAAAACAGTAAAAAGCATATAAATATAAAAAACATAAAATATAATATATAAATATAAGAAGCATATAAAAAAACAGCAGTAATGACACATTAGTGAGATGAGTACCTGACACGACACCAATTACACTTGCTCAGTTAACGTGTCTTGTATTGAGGTGGTATCCTGATATTTTGACCACAATTTAACCATAGCTTAATCCAGTTAGCCATCTTGAAATGTGAATACTATTTAGTGCAACAAAAAAAAAAACAAATCCTGTCATGCCAACTTCCTGAGTTCTTGCTTTTGTTGCTGTGCAACGTTATTATAGCTGCTTAGAAAACTGTAATTGTATATGGTGTTTTTAATTTGCCCGAAGGAAAATAGCAACTTCAGGTATTTCATGAAAAGTTACATTGTGTGACATGAAGGGAGGGGTTTTGTTAAATCTGGCTCAAAGAAACCCTTTAATTACATCCTAATTGCAATTTGGACCACATGATGGTTTGAATCTTCAGATTTCACCTAAATTTAAATGCATCCTGGGTTACTTTTCCTTTGCATTTTATACTCACATAAACTAGCCAAGACACACAAAACCAAGACTAAAAAGGCTCTCTCCTTTCATTTGTGGAAGGCTCCACTAAAACGCCGGCATGTTTCAATGGTTCGGCTGAGCATCAGAATCACTATGTGCCCAACAGGTGCAGTATGTAGTTTAGGCAGGAAGTAGGCGATGGCTGACCCGGATGCGTTTGATGCCGGCGCGTGTGACCTGCTGGCAGTCGTAGAGCTCGATGCGCTCAAGACGCTGGCAGCTCTTCAGGTGCTCCAGTGTGACGTCTGTGATGAGGGGGCAGTTATCCAGCTCCACGACCTGAAGGCGCTCCTGACCACACACGCTGCTGCTCAGGTGCCGAATCCCATCGTCTGTGATCAGCTCGCAGTGCGAGAGGCTCTGGAAGGGGCACATGTGCGCATGCACGTACGCACGCACGACAAAGAGCTGAACACGCCTGTGTGGTCAAGAGCACCGTGCAAATAAGACTACAGTAAACCGAACAGACGAGTGGTAAATAGGAGGTGTGTAGCTCTTCGTAGGAAGCCTTGAGACAAAAGTGCTATTGTGATATGTCCATCCAGAAGTGAGACATCCTTCTACCATGCACACGTGCACACGTGCACACACGCGCGCACACACACACACACACACACACACACACACACACACACAAGCCAATGCAGCAGACACTCACCAAGGCTTGAAGCCTCGGGCAGTGGATTGAAAGCTGAACCAATGTGTTATCAGTCACCTGAAATATCAAACACAAACACACAGAACAAAAAAGCTACTGTTGCACTGCGGATAAAAAAAAAATTACCATGGAAACAAATATATTACTTAGACCTATTTATAACTGTAGGAATTTGCAACCAAAATATAGTATTGCTATATAAATTTCACGCCTGAAGGCTCAACAAAGCCCGGTACCAACAGTCAAGGCAATATGTTTCTGCTTTATATGCACTGTAAGTTTTTAGCTCACCAAAATACATTCCTCTAAATCCATCTTCTCCAAATCATGACAATTCTGAGAAAAAGAAATGAGAAATGTAAACAAAACATAGAAGAGAATGTGTCTTCCTCGTGTTTCACTCTTTAAGATGCTGTTTTGAAAAGTTGTGCTGGCAGAACCATGTGTGACTGTGAATGACTGTGGGTGTGACTGTGTATGTGTGTGTGTATGTATGTGACTGTGAATGACTGTGGGTGTGACTGTGTATGTGTGTGTGTATGTATGTGACTGTGAATGACTGTGGGTGTGACTGTGTATGTGTGTGTGTATGTATGTGACTGTGAATGACTGTGGGTGTGACTGTGTATGTGTGTGTGTATGTATGTGACTGTGAATGACTGTGGGTGTGACTGTGTATGTGTGTGTGTATGTATGTGACTGTGAATGACTGTGGGTGTGACTGTGTATGTGTGTGTGTATGTATGTGACTGTGAATGACTGTGGGTGTGACTGTGTATGTGTGTGTGTATGTATGTGACTGTGAATGACTGTGGGTGTGACTGTGTATGTGTGTGTGTATGTATGTGACTGTGAATGACTGTGGGTGTGACTGTGTATGTGTGTGTGTATGTATGTGACTGTGAATGACTGTGGGTGTGACTGTGTATGTGTGTGTGTATGTATGTGACTGTGAATGACTGTGGGTGTGACTGTGTATGTGTGTGTGTATGTATGTGACTGTGAATGACTGTGGGTGTGACTGTGTATGTGTGTGTGTGTGTATGTGACTGTGAATGACTGTGGGTGTGACTGTGTATGTGTGTGTGTGTGTATGTGACTGTGAATGACTGTGGGTGTGACTGTGTATGTGTGTGTGTGTGTATGTGACTGTGAATGACTGTGGGTGTGACTGTGTATGTGTGTGTGTGTGTATGTGACTGTGAATGACTGTGGGTGTGACTGTGTATGTGTGTGTGTGGGAACTCACCCTTGCCAAAACAGTGAAACCAGCATCAGTCACATGAGAGCAGCGAGCAGCTTCCAGGATCCTAACAAATTTAAAAATGTGCATCAAAGGATGGTGTGTGTGTGTCTGTGTGTGTATGTACCCAAGCGTGAGGAAGGGTGTGTGTGTGTGTGTGTGTGTGTGTGTGTGTGTGTACCCAAGCGTGAGGAAGGGTGTGTGTGTGTGTGTGTGTGTGTGTGTGTGTGTACCCAAGCGTGAGGAAGGGTGTGTGTGTGTGTGTGTGTGTACCCAAGCGTGAGGGTGTGTGTGTGTGTGTGTGTGTGTGTGTGTGTGTGTGTGTGTGTGTGTGTGTACCCAAGCGTGAGGGTGTGTGTGTGTGTGTGTGTGTGTGTGTGTGTGTGTGTGTGTGTACCCAAGCGTGAGGAAGGGTGTGTGTGTGCGTGGACCCCCACACGTGTAAGAATGTGTCTGTATGTATGCGTGTTGTGTAAAGCTCACTTTAGCTGCTGGCAGTTGAGGCCAAGTGCGGTGAGAGAGGCGTCTGTGATGTTACTGCAACCAGACACACACACCATCTGCAGCCTGTGACAGCCTCGACACAAGCTCACCAAGCCCTCGTCTGATATCTGCTATAGGACACACACCAGCCATGTCAACATCTCCACCATTAACCTTAGCATGTTTTTTTTAAATTAAAGCCCCATGCAGTTCGAATCAAAGCAGAAACAGTCATATTAACGCTTAGCAGCATCCACTACCTCTCACTCACGCCTCTCCCACTACCTCTCACTCACGCCTCTCCCACTACCTCTCACTCACGCCTCTCCCACTACCTCTCACTCACGCCTCTCCCACTACCTCTCACTCACTCCTCTCCCACTACCTCTCACTCACGCCTCTCCCACTACCTCTCACTCACGCCTCTCCCACTACCTCTCACTCACGCCTCTCCCACTACCTCTCACTCACGCCTCCCACTACCTCTCACTCACTCCTCTCCCACTACCTCTCACTCACGCCTCTCCCACTACCTCTCACTCACGCCTCTCCCACTACCTCTCACTCACGCCTCCCCCACTACCTCTCACTCACGTCTCCCACTACCTCTCACTCACGCCTCCCACTACCTCTCACTCACGCCTCCCACTGCCTCACTCACGCCTCTCCCACTACCTCTCACTCACGCCTCCCCCACTACCTCTCTCACGCCTCCCACTACCTCTCACTCACGCCTCCCACTACCTCTCACTCACGCCTCCCACTACCTCTCATTCACGCCTCCCACTACCTCTCACTCACGCCTCTCCCACTACCTCTCACTCACGCCTCTCCCACTGCCTCTCACTCACGCCTCTCCCACTGCCTCTCACTCACGCCTCTCCCACTGCCTCTCACTCACGCCTCCCCCACTACCTCTCACTCACGCCTCTCCCACTGCCTCTCACTCACGCCTCTCCCACTACCTCTCACTCACGCCTCTCCCACTGCCTCTCACTCACGCCTCCCACTACCTCTCACTCACGTCTCCCACTGCCTCTCACTCACGCCTCTCCCACTACCTCTCACTCACGCCTCTCCCACTACCTCTCACTCACGTCTCCCACTGCCTCACTCACGCCTCTCCCACTACCTCTCACTCACGCCTCTCCCACTGCCTCTCACTCACGCCTCTCCCACTGCCTCTCACTCACGCCTCTCCCACTGCCTCTCACTCACGCCTCTCCCACTGCCTCTCACTCACGCCTCCCACTGCCTCACTCACGCCTCTCCCACTACCTCTCACTCACGCCTCCCACTACCTCTCACTCACGCCTGCCACTACCTCTCACTCACGCCTCCCACTACCTCTCACTCACGTCTCTCAGTTCTGAGATGATGTCTTCTAAGAGGTTCATGCTTTTTTTTTTTTTAGCATTTCTGTGTCCATCAAGTCAAATCCTCCTAACATCCTAATGCCAGTCATGTGCCATCTACAGAGAAGGCGATTCCGGACAGGTCAGCACTTTGCTCCAAGGGCAGGTGGACACCACTGTGATGCTTCCCAGCTGACATGAGAAGACGTGACGAGAGACCTAACATATTTCTGAGGAAGCGTGAGCAGCCTTCACCATACCACAATATGATGAGGTGAAATAAGGAAAACCAAAGATAAACCCAAACACTTGGACGTAGGAGCACAAAGAAGACAGAGAAAACCTGGCAGCCCTCTCTTGTTTGCTCGGATTTGGAGCTACTCCTGTGGAATGGGGTCAATTTACACTGCACATTTTGAACAAGAACATGATCACAGTGGCAATGCATGAACTGACTGAGGCACAATTACTGTCTAAGGACAAAAGCTAGGTTCTAAATCCTCTATACTCAGCCTGTGCAAAAGTAAGTGTGCACTCCCCCCACTAGACCCATGTTCATGGCTTACTGTGCAGGACTGCATGTTGATTGTCACAAGATCCGGACAATGCTTCTGAAGGTGCTTCAGTGCAAGATCATCCAGCTGAAAAAACACAAACACATGTACGTACACACACACACACACACACACACACACACACACACACACACACACAAGCTGTGCTATTCTCAAAAATATTAAGTTAGGGGAGATTTTCCAATGTTTGTGTGTGTGTGTGTAGGGACCTGTGTGCAGCCTCTAAGGAACAGTGCTCGGAGACCACTGCAGCCATGGCTCAGCGCCTCAATGCCATCACGCGTGATCTGATCACACCAGGACAGGTTGAGATTCTCCAACATCCGACAGCCCTCACTGAAAAGCCAAGTAGCAGTCAGTACAGACATTTATGCAATTGAATATTGAAAAGACTGAAAATATTGTTGGCAGTAGTGCATACAATTAACGAAGATACATGTAATGGCAAATGAATGAAAAATATGTGTTTGCAATTACAATATTTGTACAGTATATATTTAAATATAAAAGTAGTATGTTGGATAAAATGTGGAATAATTACTGTTTTTATTAAAAATGATTTCCAATGAAAAAACGAATTACCCTTATACTTTATAATGATCTTTACGTTATGTATTACTTAACACATACCACATAATAAAACAAAGTGTTTCACTGAGTTATATACTTATATATATATTATTATATATAAGTATATAACTATATTATATATAGTTATATACTTTTTAGTTTATTTAAAACAAAACTTAAATGGTTCAGCTCTCACAAAAAAAAAATAAATGTTGTTAAATTATAATTATTTTAAGCACTCTAAACTATCCCAGACAAAAAAATTTCAATCACAGATGCTCGTTAACAATAATCAATATGTGCTAGAAGCATAATTACCTTTTCAAAATACAAAACATTTAAGTTAAGCAAATGTGTGTACACATTCACGGCTATTTTAATTTCATACGTATTTCAAATTTATATTCCACAACGACCAAGCAAATAAAGGTTCCTCTTGAATCAATAAGTCTTTGCACTAGAAGACATTTCACCGGTTCCTTTACTCCTGTCTGGCTCATAGTGGTTCTGGTTCTGCCTTGACAAGTTCTGATCTTTGTTCATTGATGCTTTTAGATTTCTGCAAACTATTCTGACCTGTTTATAACATAGACCTCTCTAATTGTGTAGTATGACTTCTCTGGCCTTCAGAACAGCCTGCATGTTGGATGTGACATTGAGGAATTTTCTAGCATGTGAAGCTCAAGATGTTGTGCAGTCGCAGCACATTTTTTACAGATTGTTTTGCAGTTTTGTCTTGCTGTGCACAGCCGTTCTGTCTCATCCTACAGATGCTGACCAGGGCTGCGATCCAAGCACTGTGCAGTGAGTGACCCATACCTCAAACAATTTTAGTGACAATATGAGTGTCATGCTCATAGCGTCTACCAAAGCATCAATAATCTTTAACAACGAGGGATCAACCTAAGGGTCAGTCACAGTGTTCAGATATGCATGAGATGACATTGAACAAGCACATGTTGAATTTAGGTGGGATTTGCCCGCTTGCTTGCCCAATTCTCTCACCATTCTCCTTTGACCCCTCTTATCCATAGAAGGGCCAGTCACTACTCATTTCTTACATTCACATGACATTAAACCATTGAAATTGTGGAAAAGCACAGGCTAGCAGCCAGCTAGGAGGTTCTGGCACACCCAGTACCAGCAAACATGCTGCATTCAGAACCACCAAAGTAATTTATTTAGCCCTTTCCAACATGTAATGGAGCACTACCTGATGCCGGATAACCTGGTCTGACTGACTTATACCACATACCTTAGTCGTGTACCCATTGTCTGTGCGTGGGAGGTTTATTTAAACTAACACTCCAGTGTGTACTCCACAGTTAGAGTACGTGTATGTGAAAATACTATGTAGGTAAAGTGAAAATGTGTCTTGCTTGCAAAACTCAATTCTGTTTTTTTTTTGGTTTAAACTGATCCTATATCTGCAAGTTTACTTTTGTTATATGCCATACACGAGCACATTTACTATTCCTAATTGCATGCATAGTTATTTTTATGTGGGTTCATTATAACAGGACAACTGTGTGTTGATCTTGTAAGATTGCTTGTATTGGTTGTTATGGATGTTCTTAGCTTGTCAGTCTGTGTTTTTAATTATTCTGCTTGTAAAAATTACACCTAGAGGAAGAACCCAAATAAAGCTGATTGACCCACAGCCTGTGATGCCCACAAACAACACTTCCCTGTCAGGCTTAAAATAAACACTCCATCTCATCATGTGGTGTCATCTACCATGTAGTTGGATTATTCAATGAGACAGCTAATCATTTTGGTAAAGATTTGGTAATGCAGTGCAAACTTCAATAGCCTGTCAGCCATGTTTATATACAATTCACCTTAAACCTGAACAGCTGGCTTTGCCTTTATCAAACTCATGAGTCTCACCAACTTATTTCACAATGATTTGTTTAAGTTGACCAGTATACGATTCTGAGGAGGGATCTTATTTTGCCTTATTAGTGTATATGAAGAAGACTTCAGCATCATATTTTAAATTAGTGATAAAAAATAAAACATGCTTATAAACGCAGTGTTGGTTGGTCACTTGTTATTGTTGTGACTTACTACATCACTGGCCACATGGTATGTAAAAATGTACAAAAGGGAGCATCTTGGGTCACTGCACAGGCTGCATACAATTACTGCATTTCAAACTCACACCACCCATTCTGACCAATACATGCCGAACCCAACGTAACCAAAATCCAGTGTTTATTACCATTCCAATTATATACAAACTGCATTTTAAATTAAGTTAATCAAGTTAGAAAATCTAGAATTATTGTTTACAATTCCATTATTGTTTATGGTGCATTACTGAGCTGTTTACTGAGCCATCTGCAATGAGCCACTATATTAAAATTAAACGAAAGATGAAACAAAAACATCCAGCAATTTAGTATCTATGTTATGCAGCCTGCATTAATCACACATGGTATAATCAGGTGACTAGTGTGCATATTTTGGATCAGTCCGTGTTTGTTATGTGGTATTGCTGAAGCAACAGGACTGTGCATTAGCAACACTACTCATGAACACTCTGCAGTCACTGCACCAGGTATCTGCATAGTTTAACACTGGGAGTTAATTATTGTGCATTCGCTTCTGTTTAGGCTAAACATTGACCTGTTCGGCTGCCATGAGTCATATACCTCTCAAAAGTGGAAAAAAACCATATAATGAAAATATATATAATGAAAAACATCTTCCAGCCATGAAATCTACACACATGCGCACATTTTAAAACATGTGCAACATACTTTTATGTAACTGTAATGGATCCTCAAAGACCCTCTATTTTCTGCTGAAATGCTTATTCACAGCCCTTAATAAATGAGCAATGGAGTGAACACATTAAAGAACATGGCGGAGATAATGCCGTGGTGGGATGTCATGTTATGAACCTCCAGAGCTCCTAGTGAGGGAGGAGGAGCTGTCAGCAGGCAGTCTGGAGAACTGATTTAACAAATGGTGAGTTCACAAATAGCCCAAATGATCAAATCACTTCATAACCAGAACCATAGAACACATCAAAATATGGCCATAGCCAACAACCATAAAATAACTTCAAACAAAACAGTAACCTCAACTAAACACCAGGGACAAGCATTTGAAATAATATTACTGTTCATATATCGGTCATTTAGATAAAAACTGCTCAGAGATGCACCAAAAGATGAATAAATAAATCCGTTAATAAATTAACTAGTAACTGAGTACCAACTACTATCACCACCACCTTATTTAATTGGTTATCTAAGAACTCACACACACACACACACACACACACACACACACACACACACACACACAATCACCTATACACCACAAGGCCACATTCACCAAAAATCACTGCTGATACTCAAACATGCACTTCCTTCCCCACTAAACAAAGGGACATCCATGGCAACACACATTAAACACAACTTCATCCACAACAGAGGTTCAACACAAACGGCCAGACGACACTTGGCCCAGTTCCCTGCGTGAACACTGAACAGCTGATACTCACCTTAAGGCCTTTAGCGCGTGATTGGTGATGGACACGCAGGACGTCAGGTCAAGGTGGCGGATCTTGGAGCAGAACTTGCTGAGGCTGATGCAGGTGGAGTCTGTGATCTTAGTGCAGCCATTCAGGTTCAGCTGCTCTATGTTACGGCAGTTCTGCGCAAACGTCCTGTTAACCAGAACAAGTGTCTATTGATCACCACAGTCACAAATAACATAAATAGCTCAGAGATATCTCCAATCAGCTCCCATGACACTCACACATGAAGTGACTCCCATGACTCCCACAAATATGGCCTTTATATTAAAATATATATATAACATTTTTCAAATGGGATTTATTTTCATAGGCGTAGTGCATCCTCTGTTGTGCCCTGTTAAATTATCAATTTATAGCATTTTGTCTATACTACTATAAACAAAAGGAATTTTACGCAAACTGTATTTACACAACACAGCTCCTCTACTATCCCGATACGGTATTGTAGTGAAGGCATTATGACTTCTACAGCCCACTATCTAACAGGGATACATGAGTGACACATGCTAGTGTACATAAAAATGAGCAGTCAACAGCTGTGAGATGTCAGCATTTACACTTCAAGAGCTAAATTAAGCAAAGTGAGGGCAGCTCACTTCATGGATGCATCACCCACACTGAGACAGCCTCTGAGACTCAGCTGCCTCAAAAAACCACCGCATCTCTTTGAAATGTTCTCTACCACACGGCCCTGAGAGAGAGAGAGAGAGAGAGAATCATGGATGATGTCACAGTCTATGGATTCAGTAACAAAGCTTACTGACCCAGAACTAATCCTATACACACCGAGACCATTCCGAGCACAGAGACACACACGGATATCAAAAGTGCATTACCTCTACACTGACAAGCATACAAACATTAAAACACTATGCCCTTACCATCACAGCTATGTCAAATAAACCAATATATATTTATCATTTACCTCAATATCTGTCTGAAAGTTGAAGAGATCTATCTTCTGCCAGTTGCTTCCATCTAACGCTAAAACATTCCATGCCTTTTCAGGTTTTCATACAATGGGAGGAAAAAAGCAAACAGAAAAGATCCTGTCAAACTCCTATTTCTAGATCTCGACATATCAATCTAATGAGGCATACCATCAGACAAGAAATACCTTGGACACCTGGGCACACCTACACAGCGTAACCACATCCAAGTAGGAGAAAATCCTGAGGAATACAAGGCAGAAAAACATAAACGCATTTAAGGGATTATCACCTAATCTGACATCCGCAAATCCCTCAGACAGCGCTGTTGGTTGCAGACATTGGTGACTTACCTAAGAAGAAGCTCCTTTGGTAGCTTTTTGTTGATTGGGGCTTCATCGCTGTTCGAGAACACCTGGGGAATGATCAGAGAGATTCACATTCACCAACTTTTGTCACACTTAAACTGTATTCCTAACACATCTTAACCGTGACCTGTGCAGTCCTTCCACTGCTGGATTAAGGTTCCAGTGTGTGCCTCTAATGTATGCACATATGCAGGAAGGCAGACAGACAGGCAGACAGACACAAGGAAAACGAAGTGTCAGCACACGAGCGGTGCAGCTCATTTGATGTTTTGTGGTTTGGGTTCTTCCTAAGCACGCGCATTCAAAGCACGTAACCACATCAGCCAGATTTGAACTCCCAAGTAACACGAGACAATTCCAACGCTAAACGGATTCGTGGATTCTGGCCCTGTGGGCGCTAATGACACGGTCGACCGTTTGGACAGGATTACCCTTGACGAACAAATGCACAACAATGGTCCGTAGAAATAGAAGCATACTTGATCTAAATGCATACAAGTCGCTCATGGACACACACGCACGCGCGCGCCCGCAGACAGACAAACACACACACACACACACACACACACACACACACACACACACACACACACACACACACAAACATACGCCCTCACACACACCGTGGTCGGTCACACAAGCTGCCACCGCCCGTGTGTGTTTCTTCCAAGCACACTGAAAGAGTTCTATGTGCCCGTGTCGTCACTCGCGTTGCGTTACCTCAAATCTGCCCTTGGTGACGCCGTTCATCTCCGCTGCGGCGTCAATAATACAGACAGTGTGGGGCGAGCGCAGCGCGCGGCGACGTTTACTCGCTATACTGGCGTTAATGTTCAAACTACCGCAAGACAGAGGCGGACGAGTCCGTGTAGCCTACGAGCCGTTCGTGTCTTGGTCGGTAACCGGAGGAATCCGGGGCTGGCCGCCGTTCGTGCGCTCTGCTGTGAACCATCACACAGTCAAAATAACAATAATAACATGGACGAAGCAGACTGCTGCTGCTCTAACCTCACTTCCGCCTCCCAAGCTGCTACTCTGACTACATTTCCGCTCGGTCGTGAAGTCTTTGACGTTGTCAACAGTGCGAGATTTATCTTCACACATTAATTGAATAAAAGTAGCCCACCGTTCGACTACTTAACGTCGGGGGGGGGGGGGGGCTTCAGGTGAATAACTTGAGTTCATATAAGTTAGTCCACACTCCTGTTCTTGTAGGGCATTGGAGGGTGTCGCTGTGACGTCACTTATGCGGGAAAAGCACGCGTGGTTGATTGTTTTGATAATGTTCATAGCGAGTCTGCACGTTCCAGTACGAACTGCAGACTGACACAAGCCCAGGCCTTAAGTTTGCTTTCTGAACTATTCTACCATATTAACACCGTAGCAGCATTTATTTATTGCTTGAAAAAACGAGCTAACTGTGCTAATTTCGTCTAAGGATTTATACATTGTACCATCCTTGTAACTTTTAATGTAATGTGCAGTTGGAACTGACCTATATATTTGCGCCCCTCCCCTTACTGTTTAATAATCCCAGTATTTAAGATTATTTGCAAAACTTGTTTACTAGATCAATATCCTGAAATGAAATGAGTGAGATGTTTAGAATGAAAACGATACAGTGAAACTTTGCCGTGAAACCATAATGAAATTTCTAGCAAATCACAAAATGTGTTTACGTAAGAGGTTTGACATGTTCTTTGTACTGGTTTCACACACACACACACACACACACTTTCATTAAGGTTTCCATAAAGAGGGTTGTGAACTGGGGCTGCTTTTCTGCCAGGACGTTTCTATGAATATGAAATAAACACCATCAGGGGCATTAAGGTTGAACAATAGTCCTGGAATATGATGCGACATTACCATAAAGTCTCTAATCTAGCACACGTGACTCTAATATTAAGATGCTATTGAAGGGGTTGATTAACTGTATGAAATGTGTTAGAGTTAGATTGTTACTAAACTATACAGGGTAGTTCCCCAAGACCTGTCTTCACCACAACTGATCTACAGAATCATCATTTAGCATCGTCATGCTATTCTTCCTGAATACAACAGCACCCACGAGCAACAGCAGGGGGCGCAAGAAAGCTACCACATGACATTTGCGGACTTGTAAGATTTCTTTTACATTAGCTTTACTTTCTTGACGATATAAATACGCACATTAACCATTTAACATGATATGACATTAGATGGGTATACTGACATTATAGAGTGGTGACGTTTCAGTGTGTACGCGTGCATGCACGTGCCTGCTTGTGTGCATGTGCATGCATCTGGAGTTTGCTGGTGTGATGAGATGAAATATAGTGTATGCATAACACAAGTGACATGCCCCGCATGTAACACTGTGTCTCTTAGCTTTGATTCAATGACAAACTCCCCTGTCCAGCACACACAGCTCGGCTGTTTAAGCAAATATTATCTGAAGCTATTCAGACAGACCCTGCTTGTACTGGCCTCTCGCCTGCCACTTACTCACTAAAACATGCTCTCTCTCACTCTCTTTCAATCACACACACACACACACACACACACACACACACACACACACACACACACACACACACACACACACACACACACACACACAGTAAGCTATGTATGAACATGGATGGGGAGTCTGGATGTGTGTTTTTATGTTTTCTGCGGTTATTGCTTTTTTACTTTTTAATCACATCTAATCACACATCTACATCTTTATACTTAAAATATATACCATCATCTAAGCAGTGCGAGAATTTAGTTGGCTTAGTTAATTTTGTAAAATGACAGGCATCAGTTTGGAATCTCGAACGCGCCCTGGGGACGAGACAAAGCAGCAAAATAGCCTCTCCAGACTTACACAGTGGCAAAACATGACCAACACGGTTAGTAGTTATCACCGCGCCCGAAGAGCATCGCCCAGCGTCTGAGTCCCCCTCCCGTCCTTAGCTGCAGGAGTTTTATTCCGAAGCGCCTCTGTTCTCATGGACTGCCGCGCCGGTTCTGAGTCATGACGTATTTACTGACAGCGCAGTGAGAGTTTTCGCATGAGCTCTACAGCAGCTCGGTAATGCACTTCTTGGTCAGATAAACCTCCTCTTTCCTCCAGAGCCTAAAGTATCTGCACCGTTTCCTTAGCTAAGGGAAATTCCGGCTTTGGAGTGCGCAACGCAGCTTTTCGAGTTGACTTTGGAACATTTGGAACCAATACCAGGACTATTCACCCTACAACATGCGACGATTACCTGTACAGGACCTCGCGCTCATGACTTTCCTTGGATGCTTGGCTTGGTTAACGGTTGGCCTCGCCAGTGCAGACGGTAGGTTTCTCCGGTCTATACATTGATGGTTCACTAATTACTTTCACGCGCTACTTCACTAACCATTAACACTGGATAGTTTACACAGGAGGAAACAATCGTGTGTGTGTGTGTGTGTGTGTGTGTGTGTGTGTGTGTGTGAATGATAGAGAGAGAGAGAGAGAGAACAAGTGTAATTAATCTCTGTGTTAATAGATTGTTTATTTTAATTTCATTATTATCTTCGATTGCCTGGAGTCACATAGCAATGTCATAATGAACAAAACAAATAACGGTGTGTATCCTTAAAGAGTTGTACTCAACATAGACAGACATTCCACAGACAGAGGGAGGAAAGAACTTTATTTGGAATACATCACAGCCTTCAGCATTGCATGATGCATGATCTCCACCTATGATTCAGGATTCATTTGCCTAAATAGGATGACTATAATTTGCTCCAGTAATAATCATTTAGCCATACTGGTAGGTTTTTATTTGACTGGTGTGTGGCTGCCACTAACTTCAGTCCCGCCCTACAGCCCTAGTGTGTGGTTTGATTTCTCTACCACAACACCACCTGAACACAAGTGAATTATCAAGGTATGATGGCTCAGTTATGTTAGATAAGGGGAAACACATATCTCCTGGTTTCAGGGCAGGTAATGGTTAGATAGGACCACACAGGTGTGTTTGCTGTGTACAGAAGTTAAGGTCTAATAGAGGCAGCCATACCTGAAAAAGAACGTTACATCAAGCAAGACACTGTGAGATTACCAGTGTAACTGGTCATCACTTTCTGGTATTTTCTATTTTATTCTATTTCACAAACAGATTAAATAGTTCTCTAGCATCACAGTTCCTTCCTACAGTTACCGCTGCTTTGCCTGGTGTAGTTCCTGTAGGCCTTAGGAATTAGTCAGCTAATGAGAGAATTTTAGATGTGTTTTTAGAGATATCTCTAGATTGCGCTGGACCCCAGCATTAGGAGTGAAAGTAACTCAAAATGTATTTGTAAGCACAAAAAAGTAACAACGACATCACCCATTCAGAAACCCACGGACGTAATTTTGGGGGGGGACGGGGGGACGGGGGGACATGTCCCCCCCCACTTTTTCAAAAGCCGGTTTTGGTCCCCCCCAGTTTTTACGGTTAAAACCAAATATTTAAATAGCGACGAATCCATGTCCCCCCCACTTTTGAAATCAAAATTACGTCCATGCAGAAACCTTTACACTCTCCTGACATTTATATCATTATATCATCAACATAACAGGCGTTAAGTAACTGTGACATTAGACCTGAATGCTCAATGGGCTATGCCGTGTGATAAAATGATAGACTGCCTAACACAGCCACATAACTCATTTCACAGTTCTCTTTGAGTTATCCAGCCTATCATAAATCATTTCATGTGTTTGGGAATAATATTATCTGAAGCTAAATAATACACAGACATATTGTTAGTATGATGCAGGCAGCATACTGTCTACTAAAGGAATAGATGATAACCTATCTGTCTGTCTGTTTGGTTTATGTTTTCAGCAACTATGTTACTTTTATTGTGTAGTAGATGTAGACTAAAAAAACATTAATATGTTTAAAAAATCCTATTAATATCAGTGGGGACAAAATGACCTAAAATTGAGTGCAAACAGAAAAATAGAATATTACTGAAGTTCTCAAATTTCAGCACTCATCCATGATGCAAATTTGAGCTAATTGATTAATCACTTTAAAAACAGTCACAACGTACTCTGTTTTCTGCTTTCATTTCTTGAAATATTAAAGTAATGTACCAAAGTTTGATGAACAATTTAAAATGAGATGATGTTTTGGGATACATTTGTCCAGGGCTACAAAAGGAACTGTTGAAGGGGTTCATCACAATGACTCCCTCCAACTTTTAGTTTAGCCCTATGTGCGAAACTGTGACTAAATGGGAAAGTGATGTTGAAGTTGGTGTGTCTTTGTGGCAGTTTATGTGAGAATGTTGGCTGCTTACAGGCAGTCTGTGTGTGTGTGTGTGTGTGTGTGTGTGTGTGTGTGTGTGTGTGTGTGTGTGTGTGTGTGTGTGTGTGTGTGTGTGTGTTGTTAGCTGGTTGGGGTGGGGTTATGGAATAGTGCTGACTGTGGTGTTTGTGTGTATATGTGACTTCATATTTGCACCCTGGAGTCATGGGTCCCTATTTGGAGTTGATCTTCATTCCTCCTTGTGGTCTTTACCTTTAAGTCAGTGTCCACCCTGCACACCCTTCCCATAAAAATGAACCCTTCTCCTTCTGTTGACACACAGGACCTGCTGCCCTCATCTGACCTTGCTCCAATAGGTTCACGTGTACCTCCAGTCTCCGGCACATTCATTATCACTGAGATGGCACAGGTCTCCACCATTCTGGGCCCGTGTTACTGATTTGTTGCTTCCACCTCCTAATTCAATACAGAACCATTTTGCTACGGACCTGCCCTTTCTAGTCCCTTCTGTGAATTCCACTCAGACGCTCCCTGGTTTCTAATTTAGTAACGTCGGCCACGTCTGTGTCCGTGTCTCTGGCAGGCCGGGTCTTCCTGCTGGAGGCGAGGCCGGGTTCACACGCAGGCTTCCAGGCGGCCTCGGACGCCTGCGCTGCTCAAGGTGCCCGGGTGGCGTCGCGGAGCGAGCTTCGGCACGCCGTGGTGGAGTGTGCGTTCTCCGCCTGCGCCCGCGGATGGCTCGGCGGTCCCAGCATTGGGTGAGCAGCACCACTCCCCCCCCCCCCCCCCCCACTCTCACACTCTGTATCTGTATCCTCGCTGTGGTTGTGTCTATGAGAAGAACAGCAGGAGCTCGCCGGAGGTGCACTTGTACCTGTGTGATAACAAGGAAGGGAATATGAGGATTCGGGTGGGACGCTTTCATTCCTTCCTCCGACATTTAGGCCCCAGAGACGGTTGGACAGGGACAGTTACAGAATACATTAGCACTTCCCCAGCATTTGTTTCCACTGCTATTCAGCAGATATTTTGTATTCTGTAATCTCAACACCCAAATCCCAGAGTAATTATCACTTTCACAATTTTAAATGGAAGTCTATTACACCGTGTGAATTGTAAAATGTTCAAAAGACTCAAATCTTGAAACCAAACATTACGAATACACTTAACTTATACATGTTATTTCTTAAATATTTTAAGTATTTCTGCTATATCTGGAGCATTCAAATGCATGCTTTCTTCTTGGTTTTGACAAAGTTGAACACCATGGGACTAGCTGTTTTTAATGATTAGTGTGTGGTTATGAACGTGCTGAATGGCTTTGACCTTATGTTGAAATGTATTTGCTCCCCCACTCAAAAGCAATGCCCTTCCCACTAGAATAACGGGATTACATACAGATTTGTCACAGCTGGCTCATGAGTTTCACCTACTCATGCACAAATTGCCCTTTACATGAACTCTGACTTAAACACCTTCAGTCCTAGTGCAGATATATTAGTCAAAAATGCAACTGAGTGGAGGGGCATATCCATCGGACTTTACACTGTCCGAAGAGGGTCTGCTTATGGTCAGCCTCACACAGTCACAAACACACACACACACACACACACACACACACACACACACACACACACACACACACACACACACACACACACACACACACACACACACACACACAGAGACAGTGCTAAATTAGCAGTCACATTAGTAATGTTCATCTAGGTTTATATTCTGAACCTGTGTACTGTGTACTTGTTTTTGTCAGACAAATATAATTTGTGAGTGCATGAGTTCCTGTTTGTAGGTGTTTGTGTTTGGCAATGAAAAGGGGATGAAATGAAGCTGCATTAAAGTGTCTAGTTCACATTGCCATGGATAATTAATCCAGTAAATTGAGGGTGTAATAGGTATCTGGTTTAATATGTGTTTTAAAGCAGCATGTCTGCTATGTTTATATCTATAAAGGACAGTGCATACTGTTTATTTCAAACTGTGACATTACTTGTAGAGTCTAAGTCAGAAATGAAATGCACCTGTCCCGTGTGTTTGTGTGTGTGTGTGTGTGTGTGTGTGTGTGTGTGTGTGTGTGTGTGTGTGTGTGTGTGAGTATGCACGCACCTGCCTAATGTTCAGGGATGGTAACTAAACATCACAAAAAATATGCCTCATAGAATGTGGACCATGAAGGACTAGAGCAGAAATCACCAGTCGGTGTGAAACATTCTACTTTGATTACAGCTTCATTACAGGCTTCCTTCATATAATTCCATCACATTTTCATAGTAGGTCATTTATAAGTAATAAGCAACGTGTTACATTTATCCTCTAATCACTGGTAGTAGTGGAGGACAAAATACAGGGCCCACCCCTTAATGCATGTGGACGCTGGTAGCAGATAAACCAAGCCTCCCACATAGTGGCATGAAGGGTGACTGAAGGGGCATGTTAGGTCATTATCGCCTCCACACTGCGGTGGGGTCATTATCGCCTCCACGCTGGTTCCCCTGTCGCACTGCTGGGAGGTGCCCCCACTTCTGCTCTTTTATGAGCATATGCACCTCATGAGATCATGTTCACTGCAAACACACAACGTGCTGACGGAGGAATGCGTGCGTGGAAAATTGCCCATATTCGAAATGAAATTCATCTCAACAGTAAATATATAATATTGGCACCAGTATTGAAATTACTGGAACATAAATGTGATATCAGTGCATTGCTAATTACCTCAAAGGGGATCTGTTTGAGCAGATGGTCAAAAACTGCTCTAAAAAGAGATTTAAAAATAAAAAAAAATAATTGTTGCTATTCCCACTCCTACTGTCCAAGGTGGTACGTTTTTCAGTACTTCAAGAGACACAACCTAAATTGTAGAGTTATATTCGAGACTCAATGTCAAGTCTGTTTTGGAGTTAACTTTAATTGCACGCTGGCCCCAGAGTGCTACGCCATCAACAGTGCATGTGTGTGGAGTGAAGAGGTTATGTTCGTTTGCAGTTCACTGGTGTAAAAGTGCTGTTGAGTGACCATTTAGACTGCCTTCCAGCATTGAGCAGGACCTCCACCTCTCCTCCATCTCCCTGCAGGACCACGGTGTGCAGGAGTGTGGCGGGAAGCTTACGGGCAGTGGACATGCAGGTGGAGAACGCCACCGAGTCGTCCGAGAGGTTGCCTGTTTTCTGTGTGAAAGACACTGGTCAGTTTTAAGCTTTGCAATGACAGAACTCGGTGGTGGTGGGGGTTGTGTTTAGGTCTTTATAAGAAATATTTAAGCCTTATTTAAACACATTTAAAGTAAGTTAACGTATCATCTGCTAAATAAACTAAAGCTAAACTTCAGACTGTGAGCGTCTTAATGTTTCTAACCTTGTATGTTTCCCGGCTGTGTGCTAGGGGCTCCGTGTGGAAGTCCCCCCTCTTTCCCCAACACGCGTCTCCAGGGACAGACAGGACTGGAGCTGGGTGATGAGCTGCTGTACACCTGTAGCCCCGGATACACGCTGCCCAGCGGCGAGACGGCCTTCAGCCTGCTGTGCGACAGCTGTGGCGAGTGGTACGGCCTGGTGCAGCTCTGCCTCAAAGGTGACGCCGTGTGTGCCCTGGCATCGGAATGCCATGGAAACAGCAAAGGGAGCTGGGCAGAGTAAATCCCGTGGTCTAAAGTGCTTTAATGGGTGTTGTAGCAGGTTTGTGAAATAGGTCTGTAAATGTTACAGGACAGCTACACTAGGAAGACAACATTTTGTTTAAGACTGTTAACATCCATGGGAGGCTGCACAGAAGAGGAGCTTCAGTCTCTTCCACACTGATAGTGGCTCAATAGGCTGATAGTGGCTCAATAGGCTGCAAAAGTACCGAAATAGTCTGCTACTGTCCTGATATAGCTGATGTTACAAATATAATTAGACTAACCAATTAGGGAATGTATTGAATTGGATAAATATCGTTACTTTTTTAGGGATTGATTTAACTGTACCATGTTCACATCCTATGTATCATAACAAGCCTCATGATATGGCCATAAATGAACCAAAAATATGTGACAAAACAGTACTTATTGCTCCTTTGTAGGTGTTATATTCAGAGAAGTAAAGGTTTCCCTTTGTTAAACCACACTGAATATCATTTGAAAGCAATATGAGAGCAGTCATCAGTACAAACGTGTGTGCTGTATTACAGCTGATGCAGAAGCCTTCATTGACTATGAGGACAAGCTACCAGATGATCATCATCTCTATCAGGGCCAGGGAGAGGCACGTCACATGACCGTGGTTCCTGAGGTCACCGAGATCTTTGATCATGAAGAGTCTACACCCGAGCTTGAGACAGAACAGAAAGGTCCAGTCATGGTAGAGGAAGAAGGCAAGGTCAAGGAAGGTGCTAAAGTGTCTGCAACAGAGAACCCAGTGTCTCAGCTCAGCCAGAAACACATGTTCTGGTTTCCCTCAGAGGCTTTCGAGGAGGAGCACGTTGTCCTCACCACAGCCACACCCATCCTGGGCAAAACAGACGAGAACCTCTCCGTACCTGGAGAAGATCGTGGCAGCGAATATGCACCACAGCCTCCCACTGATGAGCCTGCCAGACACGGTGTGGGTAGCACGGAGGAGTCATGGCTGGATGGATACCCTGTTCCTCAGGAAGAGGAGAAAGCGGGAGCTGTATCTTTAGAGGAGGCAGGGCCAGGGCAGCCTGCAGAGACTGAGAGTGTGACTGGTGGTTCGGAAGTGGAGGTGTCAGAAAGTGAGACTAACAGGCCTGAAGGAAAGGCTATGGCAGGGATTATCCCTGGCTACCAGGAGGAAGAGACAGAGAATTTGTCTAAGTCACCTGAGGGGCAGGACTTTGGAAAAGTGAATGGTTATCAAGAAAATGTAGAGACTGAAGGTGTGACTGAAGGTACTGAAGGAACAGGCTATTGGGGAGTGTTTAACAAACAAGGGGAGGAGCATCAAAGAGTGAGTGACAGGCTTCCAGACCGGATTTTGGATAGAGTGACTGAACATGCAGAAGAAACACAGATTGTCACAGACGGACCTACCACAGAAGAGACTGAAGTAGAGGCGAAGAGACCAACGGAGGTGGAATTTGAGGATGTTAACGACAGCTTTAAAGAGACGCCATCTCATGGCATCACTGACAGACCAAACGATGTTGAGATGAGTCCCACATCCTTCATCAGCCTCACTCAGATCACCGCAGGCCTCGATGATTCGCCTCTACACAAAAGGCCAACGCCATACACACCTGGAGCAGCCCCTGAAAACGTCAGCACCAGCCAGGAAGGGATAGGCCTTGAGCACACTGCCACTCCGACAGGCATGGCACCAGTGGACACCAAGCCCACTCCCCAAGTTCACATCATTAGCAATGTGGCCACACCCACAATCAGTGTCTCTTGGGAAACCAAAGACTTTGGCCACTTTCTGGAGCAGATCCCCACCGCAGGAAGCGACACCTCAGTCAAAACCCACGATAACAGGAGCGCTATGGAAGGAGACTCAGAGCTCAGTCTGGACCATCCAGAAGGTTCTGATAACGGAGCTTGTGGAGTTCCCCCATGCCATGTAGCTGGCCGTGGCATGACAATTGCAGGCATCATCATTGGCATATTAGTAGCAGTTCTCGGTGCCGTTTTGGGCGTGTGGTGTTACAAAAAGAGGCAGCAGAAAAGCTCTCACTATCAGCTCAATGGAACTAACAGGCAAACACAGTGCATCGAACTGCAGCAGACTGTGTAACCTAACACACACAAACACCATATAAGTCTGAACACAAATACCGTACGTGCTTGAACAACAGCATCTATTTAGACCCCACAATCTAGGGACACAACTCCATGAAATTCTTCACACCCTCTCCACACTAAGCAGGGTTATAGCAGTGAGAGGTTGTGTAATACATCCATGCTTTGTTCATACTTGTTTCTATTTTTCATGTTTGCTGTGCCGTGTGCGTGTCATTTTATGTGTCGAGTCTGTCTATATTTGTCTATATTTGCCTTGTTATTTCTAGATTAGGTTTGTGAATTTCATTTTGTGGACTGCATTTGAGAGGATAGGTGGCTGACTGGCATTGGATCTCTGACTGAGTTTTAAAGACACACATTTAAATTTGTCAAAGGAACTTGTTTCTCATATTTTGCAAAACCGAAGAGTAATCAGTTCAGTCATAATTGTACTATGATGCAGTTGTACTGTTTTAAAGAACATTTTGAAACCAACAAAAAATCATTTCCCACATCTCTTTCAAAATGTCTTCTCAGTAGACCATAACTAGTTTAGTTTATACACACTTGAGCATGTATCTCTATATTAATACAGATAGTGAAGAAATGAAGCAGTCAGGGTCTGAGCAACCCTTCAACAGAATGTATGCATATGTAACTGATGGATATCCTTTTTCAGTTCATGGTTTTGTGGTAACTGTAGATTTCAAATGCATATATTTCTGCAGTAATTATTAGATAATCTAGCATTCACCTCTAGCAACAATCAAAAACATGTCAGACTAATTTTAGATGCTATAAAAAACACAACAATTTTTTTCTATAGGATATATTTAAAATTGAATCAGCTGTAATATTAGCTGATTTTTGTTGTGGTTGTGTGGTGTGTTGGTATGAAATGGTGAATTTTTGGATATAACACATGCATTTATGCCTTTTTATTGTCTTGTGTAATTTTGTGCATATATCAGATTCAACTGAAAATGTTTTCCTCCTTCTGTGCTAGGTGTTTGTAATTAAGACATACAGTATGAGGTATGACTTACAACTTTTCAGTATTAATCAGCTTTCTTTGGTGTGGACATGTTAAGTGGCCTGTTAAGCCTGCTCACACTAATTTTTGCTATTTCTAGTGATTCATTAGCAATCTTACAAAGTGTGTTGTTTTTTATTTAGTTTAGTTTGTTCTAGTTTATTCTAATAATAAATGTAGAATTAGATGTTATAAATAAAAAGTGGCAAATAGTATGACATCAAATTGAAAGTGTTTAAGTATTTACTGAAATTGAAATATTGCAAAATAGA
This sequence comes from Brachyhypopomus gauderio, assembly GCF_052324685.1. Taxonomy (NCBI): domain Eukaryota; kingdom Metazoa; phylum Chordata; class Actinopteri; order Gymnotiformes; family Hypopomidae; genus Brachyhypopomus; species Brachyhypopomus gauderio. The sequence continues at coordinate 13,951,066 of NC_135216.1, read as the reverse complement.
TTTGATCTGTAACGTTATTGAGCACATATCTATACATTGCCCTATTTGCCTGTTTTAGACCTCTCTGGACATCAGCTGTATACAGCATTTCCAAGAGGAACCATCCCAAAATTAGGAACTCCTGATGTTTGATTTTTAAGTCGCATATGTAAGAATATAGTGGTCACTCCTTTTAGTTCATAAACAAAGATTTGTTCTGATTTTGTTAAAATGTTATCTTTTAATACTTTTTTGACCCTGTGTAAAATAAACCGAAACTCTTACTGGACATCAGAAACTGTATCAGTAATCCCCATAGTGATTGTCCTCACAACCAGTGCAAAGATGAAGCAGTTGGTTTGTTCAAACATATGGTCAAAGCTGTCTTTAGGCATTAACTATGGACATCAGAGAGGCTTTTGTGACTGTGTCTGTCTCCTGGTGTAGGACTCTTCCATCTGCGCACCGATATGTTTAAGCATTGCCTCAGGACTGTGTCAACTCCCAGCAGGCTGCTAGCAGAAGAAACGCCTTTAAATGAAAATGTGGCCAATTTTCATCTTTAGGGAATCTTAAATGTCTTGTATGCCCCATGCAGTACCTCCCCCATTTATGTTTGTCTCTGATGTGAAATGTTGCATCCTGTCATGGAATGTCTCATTTGATCCATGCAATTTCTTTCAATGTTTCTATGATGTGACCGAATATCAATGAAATATACTTCAAAGTTTGACAGACTAACTGAGTTCTTATAAATAAAATCCAATCACTTCAGGAAAACGTGTACCATTTTTTATTTGGATAATTTGTACATGTGGGTGTATTAGTGCACCTATTTTTTGTTTCTTTTCAACAAAAAATGTTAAGTAAAAGTAAAATTTTAACTTATTTAGAGAAGTTGAAGACAATAAATTACTTAGTTGAACTGTCTGGTGTATTTATCATAGTGCTTGCTTACATATAACACATTTAAGTCACATTATTTGATACTAAAATAAAGTACTGACAAATAATGTGCATGGTTGCCCTCATACACTCTCACAAGAGGACCAGACTCGTTTAAAATGGTTAGTACATGGAGTATCTGTGCAGTTTATCACACCATAGTAGGAAAGGTTCACAGGGAAAGAGCATGAAAGAGCAAGAGTGAGAGAGTGAAGAAGAGTAAAAGGGAAGAAGAGTGAAGAAGAGAAAGGAAGAGGGATGAGAGAGGAAGAAAGAATCATGGGTCTGCATTTTTAGCATTTTAGTGAAAATTAGGTGTATGTGTGTGTGTGTGTGTGTGTGTGTGTATGAGAAGAGAGAGGGAGAGGAAGAAAGAGAGAGTGGGTGACAAAATGTTTGAACTTAAGATCCAGTGTTTAGTCTTTTTAGCATTGGGACATTTGAAGTTGTGCACTTCTAATTTTGTGTATGAGTCTCTGAGGAAGTGTGTATGAGGAATTTCACATCTGCGTACATACTTTGGCCTATTCCACAGTACAACTGCAGACATTTGGTGATTTTAGACATGTCACAACATTGCCAAGTTATATATTTGTCAAATGGCTACAGGTAATCTCATTAAGGTTTTTCTCAAAAGCTGGAGCCAAAAGCACTTAGAACTAGGTGCGCCAAGCGACCTTTGCCCCCTGCTTGTGAGCCAATATTAGGACCTCACAATGTTATGGCACCTCAGCCTGTAATTCGGAATTTAAATATACTTGGTACAAAACAACAGAGGTGGTTCAGAGAGAAAGATGTTGATTTATGAGATTTATATTATGAATCTAGGGTTACAGTAATGCTCATGCTACAAATGGCCAAATGGTTACACAAAACACATCAGAGTTATTAAAGATATCTCCCCGAATGTACCATTAATCTACTAAACCTGAATGTACTGTTGAACTGCAATCTTTAGACTTTATTTCAAGGTACTCCTTTGAGTTAGAATAAACTGATACATGTACATATTTATACCCCAATCTAAAATTGAGCAAAAAAGAGACAGCAGTGAATAGAGAACTGGCATTTATTATAAAATAACTAACAAGAAGGTTCGGGTCATCCCTGTGAATTATAGTGATTGTACAGTGACAGCACATGGCCCTCATGATTATCAACGCATCAATGCACTTATGTACCATGAGATTTACATGTACAAATATTTTTAAAGGCCCCTTGTCACCTGAAATAAATACAACAAACATACTCACATTGGAAAAGGTCACAAATAGTTTTTTCAATATATTTCTGGTCTCACTTTTTTGTTTGTTTGTTTCATTCTCAGTGCATAAAAATCAGCAGCCTACTCCTCTTCAGTATCCAGATATTCATCCAGAAACTCCAGAACATCGCCCTGAAACACAGCAAGAGAGCCACGGTTAGACGATCTAAACACGCATTTCGGCGTCTGCGACCACTAGAGGGCACCACAAAAGAGTTTCGCGCTAGTACCTCAGAAAACTGACATAGGCAAATTCTGCACCCCAATGGAAGAAAAGTGTTACAGCACACAGGAAGCTTCGCGTATTTCGTTTAGTACACCAACTCTATTCCAAGTGTCTCCTCAGTGCCAGGATTTAATTGAACCATATTATTGGAATATTTTTTTAGTTGCATCTGTGTGACATCTTTACATTTGTCGTAATGGTGCAACACTTCAACCTGTTTATTAACGGAAGTGCAGCAGTGAATAACATTTTGATGAAGTGAGGAAAATCTCCATTGTTTTATTTTTATTTCTAACGTTATGCCAAGTGATGGTTTCATTTATCTAGTCATCTATCATGTATCTACTTTATCTGTCATGTTGGACACTTATACAGAGTTTTGGATTCTTTTTACAGGTGTAAAACCTGTAATCTTGCAAGTCAGAAAAATAGACAATAAAACACAATAAATGTTTGTCATTTAGCGAGCTACTAGATCTGTGATAGCAAACTTAGAGAATGTCACAGGTGGCCATGATATCTTAGCAATTCCTATAGTGGCCTTAATAATGAACATATTGTGTGGTTAAGTGTTAATAACTAAATATTCACATAATGATAACAACACAGACATACACACACACACACACACACACACACACACACACACACACACACACACACACACACTCTCTCTCTCTCTCTCTCTGCTCTGCCCACCTCATCATCCTCCTGGAGTTTATCTTTGACAAATTTGACCAATTGCAGTTGTAATGTTGTCTGATTGTAGTAGCGTACTGCTTCCTGTTAACATGCACACACAAATCATTAATACACCATTGTTCATATAAATCGCATGTGTGTATTTCTGTATAATATTTGCATATGGATAAGTGTACAGCATGTGGTATCTTGTATTTATAAGGAGATGAAATACTGACTGCTCTGGGTTGGAAATCTTCATCTGTGAGACTAAATTTCTCTTTGTGGTACTGGTAATACACCACATTATTCTTCATCACCTCATCATCGGGGTCAAAGAGCATGTAGCTTGCCACACATGGTACTGCGTTCTTCAGATCATTCACTGTGCCGAGATGAAACACACACACACACACACACACACACACACACACACACACACACACATAAATGCAAGCTAGGTTATAGTCGCAGGAATAATCCTAATACCTAATAATGTGCTTCTGAAAGCTTCTCATTTATATGCATAGCTAGCAAGCTTTTTGACTTACGTTTGTAATATGCAAACTGAAGGTAGTGATACATAGTCGCAACAAACTTTTCCACGACAAACCCACCAACAACCGGCGTCAGATCATTCTCACAATTAACCTTCCGTTCAAGGACCTCTGCGTAGTGATCTAGGAACAGTGAGGGGGAGAGGTGAGATAAAACATGAAAACTGCTATTCTGTTGAAGTGGTACCTCAAAGTTCAAACAGATAGAAAGACATGCAAAGACGAATAATCTCAATTTGAACAAGAACATGTGCCTTATGTTTGATCTGGCAGTCAAGAAAGAGGAGAGTAAACAAACCTGCAATAGATGCATAAAAATCTTTGAAATCTTTGATATCTCTGGAACCCTCTGAGGCAGCAATACATTCATCGTAAACCTTGAAGAAGTCTCGCAGGGCAAGCTCCATATCTGACACTGATGTCCGGTAGTTATCGCCATTAAAGGCCCGCACTGCTCGAACAAACAGTGTCTGTGGAGGAAACCACCACCACCACCAATAAGAGTGGATCCTAAAGTTTATGTTCTGAACCATTACAGCATATATGGACATAAAAACGTGAATTAAATCTAGAAACTTACGATAAAACATACATGAAGGTACTATATCGCTGCACAGCTACATGAGATATTTACACCCACTCAGCCAGGCCTATATAAACTGAATAGAGGAAAACGCTTTGGTCATTATTATGTGGCAAATCCAAACCCACCTGACCTGCAACTCAAAAACAATCTAACCCTGTAAGATGGGTATTAATTTGGTCTCAGTGGCTCCCCCTTTGTGTACTGGTGAAAGCACAGAGACCAAGAACATGAAGTGAACTCCATATTGTGTAATTGACTATTAGACTTTTAATGGGTACACAGGATGCGTGCGCGTCTCACCTCATAGGACTTGGTCTCTAGGTCTTTGAGGTGTTCCTCGGATCCTGGTAAGCTCTTGTAGTAGTTCATATTCCTCTGCATCATCTCATCATCAGGATGTTTTAATAGGAAAGTGTGTGCGGCAGATACGGCTTTGGCTAGGTTATCACTCTGAAACAAACATCACTGTTTAGAGCAGCATTATCTCATCCTGAAACGGAGTCATTGAAATCATACAAGGTGAAACATTCAAAATAAACATGTTTTGTGGTGTTCATTGTTTTAAGACAGACAGGGCGTGAAAGGATGGGTATAGCACTCACTTTAAAGTATGCAAACTGTAGGTATTTATAGGGCTCCCGTTTTTCAAATTCCTCCAGAGTCTCGCGGCTGGGGAGCGTCTGGCGGAAAGCTGGGAGACCCTGCTTGCACCGTTTGAGACACTGCGCGCGCTTGATCACGTTGCCGAAGGCGTGCAGCTCTGGGAAGTCCGCAAAGCGCGTCTCGTCGTCGAAGCGCACGGAGCTGCAGTTGAGATTACAGAAGGCCTCGCTGTCGCGGAGCAGCCGGTACAAGCGGAGGCTCACCTCGATATATTCGACGGTCTCGGGCCACTTCTCCGTGTTGTACTGGTCCAGCGCGTGCCTGTACGCGGACTCCAAAGGCATTAGCTCGTGCCGTGGGAAGCTGCGAAAACTGTATTGTTCGTACTGCGCTTGAGCGCCTGAGGAAATCCAAACTAGAAGGGCAAAAGTTAAGTACAACGAAGAGGAGGCCATTTTGGTCCGACGTCGGAGTTTTTTTTTTGAGCGTGTGTGAGTTTCAGCGAGAGCTCGGGATCCGCCCGCCGCTTCTCCACGTCCTCAGGGTCCGCGCGCGCCCCCTCCATCCCCCCGCGCGCCCCCTCCATCCCCCCCGCGTGCCACAGCAACTCCGAGTGCACTGATTTGGTGTAATCTCAGAACAAAGCGAAATGTCTGGAAATGACCACAGGCTACTGTATAATTGTGTACTAATATAGTAGCAAAAGGAGTATAGGCTATATGTAGTATATTGTAGTATTGTAGTATAATCGTTCGGTTCTTCCCCGCATCATTATGTGCGTTGCAATGACTTAAAAAGTCGACTTTCATGGAAAGTCGTCGAAATCAATATTAACATCGAGTATGATAGGACATGGAGTATTGGATCTAAAGTATATTGCGCCAGTACTCTACTGGTTTTCCATAATTAAACATCCGTACGACCCCGTCAAAAGGTCTCGTCCCACCTCCTTGCTCCGTGCCACGTAGAAAGCAGCACGCTGTTGCGTTTGCACGCTTCCGCCAAGATCCGCCAAGACTGGCCCAAGACTGGTCCAAGACTGGCCCGAGCGTGCTGCTGCTGTGTAAAGTGATACCGGAGTAAAAAATCGAAGGTAGTGGAAGAGCTGTGCTCTCGTTCAGGGACCGGCCTGCGTTACCACGTCTACACGTCTACGCCGAGTATCTGCGGCTGCGTTACGTGGTACACGTCCTCTCAAACACACAGGAGATCCTCTGAAGGAGCGCAGGAGAAGAGAGTAACGGAATCTCGGTAGGGCACGGCAGAACAATGCTACAGCTAATGGTCGGGATGATATTCTTTGCTTTTCTGGTCACTCTTGTGGCGTGCAACGCCCCGCCGGTCCCGTTAGATGACATCGTCATAGAAAAAACTTTCATCCCCGAGCGCTGTGAACGGGCCGTGAAATCGGGGGACTTCGTCCGGTATCATTACCACGGGATGTTTCCTGACGGCAAGAAATTCGATTCCAGGTCAGTACAAAAATAAAAAAAATCTATTATTCGTCTGCCCACTTGCCACGCATATTACCTGGTATATATTTGGTGAATCCCCGCCACACAGGTAAGCTTCTCAGAAATACTAGTATTTGTGTTTTCACAGAAATAGTTGTCGAATAGCTGCTTTAAATAGTGAATTGATCGATTAAACAACGAATACACGACATGCACGAATTAATGTGCAACGCAGAGCTCTGAAATGCACCGATGACTGGGCACATAACTGCTAGTGGTAACAGTAGTCTTACTCTGATAGACTGATTTCCAGTTACAAAGTGAATATTTTGTGCAGATTAATAGCATTATATTAATTTGATGACCTTTTTCTTTTCTTACTCTTATTTGTGTGTGTGTGTGTGTGTGTGTGTGTGTGTGTGTGTGTGTGTGTGTGTGTGTGTGTGTGTGTGTGTGTGTGTGTGTTTGCAGTTATGATCGTGGCACCACTTACAATGTGATTGTTGGCCAGAAGAAACTGATTGCCGGCATGGACAAAGCCTTAGTGGGCATGTGCGTGAATGAGAGACGCCTTGTTAAAGTGCCTCCACAGCTGGCCTATGGGAAGGATGGTTATGGTAATGTTCTACACTTCATCACATCCTTCATCTCCCTGGTGCTCTTCCTCTTGTCACTGCTGGTCACAGGAGAGTGCATATTACAGCCATGTGTTATTCATCTCCGGCTTTCAGCGTGTAATATTATCTTTCTGGACGTGCCTCTTGTTAGTGTTTACCTGGATTAGGCCTACACTACCCATAAATGATGGGGGCGGGGGGAGCTGGTGTGTCATAAAGAGTTTAAAGCCATAGCTGTTGTTGTAGACCAGACATGAGGATGTTGGTGACAGGGGGGGTGGAGACCAGGGCCGGGGGTGTTGAGAATGGCCGGGGGTGTGGCTTTGAAAGGAATTTTCAGCCCACATCCACATGTTGGTACTAGTTAGAGAAGTTCCACCTCACATGAAGGAAGTATGCTGTGGGCCAGGGGCGGATCTACGGGCGGGCCTGGGTGGGCCAGGCCCACCCTGATTGGCAGCTGGGCCCACCTAATCACAAGCTCAGAATACAGTTTTCCGTATGAAAATTAATGAAAATAAACTATAATTGCTGCAGGATGGCGCCTAGCGCAGGAGTCATTTAATGACCATACACCCTGAACATAATTTTCGTTCGCCACCCCCCCCAACAACTTTCGTTCGTGCTTGCCCACCCCAATTACACTTGTGGCCGGCTGCATCCGCCACTGCTGTGGGCACTTGTTTATAGATGGTTAAAATTATATTAAGAACATGAAAGCAACGTGTAAGCAAATAAGATTCATGTAATAACTCATTCATGTAATAACTCATTCACATAATAACTCATATATACTTATGAGACTATCAAAGAACTCAAAGGGAATTTCATTTCTGCTGTCAGTCCAGTCCATGATCTCCATCACCCTGGGTGTGTACATGTATGTCCTTTGCCTTCACCATGCCCCTTCTCCTTCTTCCATACTTCAGCTCGTTCTCTATAAAACACTACTTAGTTGTAAGCAGTATTGGGTAACATTACTTAAAAAAATTAATTAGTTATAGTTACTCATTACTTGTTAAAAAAAGTAACTGAGTTAGTAACTGAATTACTCTCTAATAAAAGTAACTCATTACCAGGGAAAGTAACTATTTGCATTACAGTTAAAAAAAAGTTATATGCCAATGAATAAGGATTTTTTTTGAAAAAGCAGTTTTCAGAGTCAGTTGAAATGAGTAGATCAGAAAGGTGCTTAACTTTTGATATTTATTGCACATCCACAGACCAATGCAGGATAAAATCCTTTAAAATCCCAAATCTTTGTGAAAAAAAAAGCAAAAATAAACAGTTACACTATATAAAGTGCATTTACATCTATCAAATTAAATTACTGTGACCTGTGACCTATCGAGATCTGTTACTTCTCACTAGCCTGGGCAGGGGTCCGCTCGGATTACTGTTAGTATATCAATATATAGTAACGCACCGCTTTTAATGACCAGTAACGTCAACGGCGTTGTAACGACAGGAAAAGTAATTAATTATATTATCCCGTTACTGACAAAATGACGCCGTTTCCTAACGCCGTTATTTTTAACGGCGTTATTCGCAACACTGGTTGTAAGTTGGCCCTCGCTAACCCTAACGCGTCCAGTTCCTTCAGCTGTGTAACCACCATGTCCAGTGCAGAATGAATCAACACACCTCAGAAAGATGGTTCTATGGTTGTGGTTCTATAATGTTCTTGCTCATGAAAATTCTATCAAAGATTAAAAAAAAAATGTTTTTAAAATCCCTGGTCCTGCTGTGTCCCCCCCAGGGGACATCATTCCTCCTGATTCCATCCTGCACTTTGACGTGCTGCTGCTGGACATCTGGAACTCGGACGACAAGGTGCAGATTCAGACGTACCACAAGCCGGAGAAGTGTGGCCGCACCGTGCAGGTCTCCGACTACGTGCGGTATCACTACAACGGCACGCTACTTGATGGCACGCTCTTCGACTCCAGGTGAGGAAGTGCAGAAGATCTCCCACCACAATGCTGACTGTACCTTCTCCAGCCACAGCTAGAGTGAAGTGCTGGACAAACGTGCACACACTGCACACACAATCAGCTGTTTTTCGTACGTGTCCATTTATCCATGATTACTTATAGTGATCTGGGCTTGTTGTCCTCTTGCTCTTTATTCATGGTACAGTCATACACGCATGAGGACCTATGATACATACGTGGGGATTGGCTGGCTTATTGCTGGCATGGACCAAGGCCTTCTGGGAATGTGTGTAGGAGAAAGACGCATCATCACCATGCCTCCTTCCCTTGGCTATGGAGAGCACGGAGATGGTAAATATGATCCTGCCAATTCTCACAATCAATCTCCTTAAGTGTCCTTAGGAGTCACATTTGCTTTTGAAGACTCATGGTACATCGACGATGCCTTAGTTCTGTAGCTCGGTTGGTTTATGCTGGTGAATAAGACACTAAGACACATTTTGGAGAAGGAGGACACTCATGTGAGGTGTGACCCATTGTAGAAGTGGCTTGCTCACAGGGTCACCTGACCCTCAGGGTCCTGAGATTTTTGGAAGTAGATCATTGTAATGGGAATAGATAATTTTTAACATGCTGTGATAAAGACACTTTGAGAACAATGGAATAGTTAACGTGATATTAACGCTAGAATATTTCTGTGAAACTGACTGCTTGATCTCTCTGTTCTTCTGCAGGTAGTGATATTCCTGCTCAGGCTTCTCTGATGTTTGATGTTGTTCTGCTGGACCTTCATAATCCCAAAGATGAGATCACAGTGGAGATCCAGAGTGTCCCAGACTCCTGCAGTCGTAAGAGTGCGGAGGGAGACTTCATGCGTTACCACTACAATGGGACACTGCTGGATGGAACTTTCTTTGACTCCAGGTAATTAAAATACCACGGAGAACATATTCTGGAGATAGGTCATGTTGCTTACCACTTTCTGAGCAGAGCACTATATTACTGTCTGTTTCCAGTGGACTACATCCCCCATAATCCTTCCATTTGTTCCCACTCCTCTGTTTAAGTGCACTTGTGTCTAGTTATCCCTAAAGTCTCTCTGGCTCTCTGTTTTTGTCCCTTCACTGTCCCTTGTCTTTGTCTCCCTGGTCCTCTGGCTTTGTACCCAGTTTTTTGACTCTGCTCTTTTATTACCCGTAGGCATATTAAACCTTTTACACTTTGCTTGTATTTTACTCCTCTGTTGCTCCCTGACAGACTTCAGTTTGATTTTTGTTTGAGTCGATGAATGTGAATATCCAATAAATGAATAACTGCAAATGTCTAATGCAAAGGTTAGTTTTGAGTTCATGTTCATGCTTGTGTGTTTCAGCTACTCAAGGAATCGCACCTATGACACATACATTGGGAAAGGCTATGTGATTGCTGGGATGGACCAGGGTCTCCTGGGCGTGTGTGTCGGAGAGCGCAGGAGAATCACCATACCACCACACCTGGCATATGGCGAGGAGGGCACAGGTGAGTGCAGCAGCCCAAGAATGATGGCCCGTTAAGCCCTCTGTGGGCACATTAGGCTCTTATGTCATGCTGCATTCATAACACTGTAAGGTTGAAAAAGCAGAATGTATATAATGAAGCTCTGTGCTGGGAGGTCGGGTTGAATGACGGCTGCAGGCATCTTTGACTAACCTGTTCTCTGGCCCCGCCCCTTCGGTCTCAGGCACTAAGATCCCTGGTTCAGCTGTGCTGGTGTTCGACGTTCACATCATTGACTTCCACAACCCATCTGACAAGGTGCAGATGAGCAGTGTGAAGCCAGAACAGTGCGGTTACACCACAAAACGTGGCGACTTCGTCAAGTACCACTACAACGCCTCACTTATGGATGGCACTTACATCGACTCCTCGTGAGTAACACCACACACACACACATACACACACACTTCTGTATGCTTTGTGCTTTCTTTCTGAGTCTTAAATCACTGTGACCTGAAATGACATCTTTGTAACAGTGCTGGTCTGTTAAATCTCATGCTGCAGTTAAGTTACCCATTTTGCCTATTGTGATTTTCACACATCAGAATTTCAAGTGACATACACATAGGCTACACACTAGTGAACACTAGGGGGTTGAGAGTACACATACACACTAGTGAACACTAGGGGGTTGAGAGTACACATACACACTAGTGAACACTAGGGGGTTGAGAGTACACATACACACTAGTGAACACTAGGGGGTTGAGAGTACACATACACACTAGTGAACACTAGGGGGTTGAGAGTACACATACACACTAGTGAACACTAGGGGGTTGAGAGTACACATACACACTAGTGAACACTAGGGGGCTGTAAGTAAACAAGCGCAGCTGCTGCTAATTTTAACAGTTAAGTGTAACCTTGTTACACTGTGTGTGTGTGTGTGTGTGTGTGTGTAGATACAGATATGGGAAGACGTACGATGTGGTTCTGGGGACGGGGCAGGTGATCCCGGGCATGGAGCAGGGTCTGCTGGAGATGTGTGTGGGGGAGAAACGCACACTGGTCGTGCCTCCTCACCTGGGTTATGGAGAAAGAGGAGTGGGTGAGGCTCTTCAGTGCCTAATACTATCTCCCCCTCTCATGACAACACAATCAACACACACACAGCTCTCACACTGATTGAGTCTTGTGGTTTATTTTATTCTTGTGCAGGGGGGTGTTTAGTTTGAAGTTGACTGTACTGGCTTACAGAAACAGCAGGGGGCACCAAACTCATTCAGTGATATTTAGGCCAGTGTAACTCTACCAAGCTATTACCTCTGTGTGATATGTAGTTCAGTGTCTTGAGTGTTAGTCTGAACGCAGTGCCACACTGCTCACGCAAGTGGTCAGAATTCTCTAATCTGTTCGTGTAGGTTCACTCCCACTACACAGGGGTAGGTATTGTAAAACTGGCTTTCATTTGTACAGTACTCACTGGAATTGTTTTACAAGGCCAATTACATGTAACAGATGTTCAGTAAGGCTGTTGTTACAGTTTGTGTGTGTGTGTGTAGATGGGGAGGTTCCTGGCAGCGCTGTGCTGGTGTTTGATATCGAGTTGCTAGACGTTGAGGAGGGTCTTCCAGAGGGTTACATGTTTGTGTGGAATGATGAAGTGTCACCCAACCTCTTCACTGAAATGGACACAAACAAAGACTTAGAAGTGGACACCAGTGAGGTACGGGTTGCCTGTGTCTGTGTAAATTCACATTTGCGTACAGCCGATTTCTGTGTGCGTAACATCTCCTGTCCCTCTAGTTCTCAGACTACATTCTCCGGCAAGTCAATGACGGTAAAGGTCGTCTAGCTCCTGGTTTTGATCCTAACCGCATCATTGAGAACATGTACAGCAACCAGGACCGGAACAAGGACGGGCGGATCACCGCCGATGAGTTCAAACTGAAGGCAGAGGAAGTGTCTCATGATGAGCTTTGAGGGGCGGGCTCAGGGACCGGGGGGCGGGACTGGATGTGTGTTTGGTTACTATGAGTGGGAGGGGATTAAACATGGCAATAGGTTTGGCAATGTGAGTACTAGGTGCAGTGTGGATGACCGTTGACGTGTGTGTGTGTGAGAGGGGTGTTTTCAGGTTTGCATGTGTTTGTGTGTGATTTTACAGTGTGTAAGACTTTTTAGCACATCTTCTGAGTGTGTACGAGTGCCAAAACATGTCTGTGACTTTTTACAAAAAGACCCCTTTAAATAAACACATTCCAACCCCACTGTGTCCATCTGTTGGTTTATTGGAATACACATTTGTCAACATGTTCAAGTACCTAACGTTGGAAGTCCTCCAGCAAAATGAGCTAAGTGACTCAGTAGTGGTGCTGCACGGTTGATCAAAACCAGATAATTTCTCCCATACACACTAAAAACTGACCTTGTTTTCTTGAGGTTTCTATAAACCTCATGAACCAATTAATGTGTCCTCAGCAGATCTTTGTTTACTACCTCATACTGTAAGGTGTTGCTAAGCTATAAAGCAGAACCTAATGTGTTTTTCATATTCACATTGCAGTAAAGAATTATCCAGAATTCTCTTGACTAGTGCAGAGTAGTAGCTAGTCCTTCAAACACATAAACGGAGGAATTAAAGAATGATGTTTACTAATATCATAGCCAGAGTTGTGTAAGAGAACAGTACATGCAGTCAGTGCCAGACATAGACACAGTGGGCTGAACAGACTGTCGGATCAGGCCCGACGAGTGGATCGAAGTGAATAGATCACGTGAACTCTGCTGCGTCTGGAGAGAGGCCTTTCATTCCAAGTCATGTCGCTGAATTCCCACTTTGGTTGCTAACTTCATTTTGTGTACCGCCAACATAAAAGTCAGCCTTACCTTATCCCTATCTGCTGCCTTTGTATGAAGATGAACATAGAAAAAAAAGGTTGAAGAGTTGAAAAAAGCCTCATCAGCAGACCAAAGTTTAGCAGCCACAAGAGACCATACTGATAATGAAGCTCTTTAATCAGCTTCACCAGGAACTGGAGCGTTCAGCACCTGTCTCCTCTGGTGCATACCTGCCCACTCAGGAGAAAGCCCCTCCCTCAAGTGTTTATACACTATAGGTAGTAGCCACCAATGACCACGCACTGACACCCCCAATTCAACTAGATGCTCAAAAACAAGTTTATGACTATCCTCAGCAAATATTGTCAGCAATCACCACTAAGTGCATCACCACTAAACGTATCTCCACTAAGTGTATCACCACAAAGTGCATCAGCACTAAGTGCATCACCACTGTGTATCATCACCAAATGTATTACCACTGTGTATCATCACTAAGTGTATCACCACTAACGCTTACAAAATTAAGTGTTCTCTATGTTTTATTCTTGCATCAATGCTTCTGTCTGTATATACGCTGCCTCTGGGTATCTTTGTTCATACAGATTTCATTTACATGGATCCTTAAACCGACTTCATCTGCTGCTTTCTTTAACTAAGAAGTTTAAACATACTATTTTCTTTTTTGCTGCACTGACCACCGATTCAGTATTGTGTATGGACCTCGGGTTCAGATGCTTTTCCTTTAAAGCAACCTTTATTAAATTACAATTTTGTATTTAAAAAAATACAAAATTTAAAAAAATTAATTTTTTTATTAACATTAAAATGTTAATTTTTTTTAACTTTTAAATTAAAAAAACTTGTTAATTTTTTTATGTTAAAAAGTTTATTTATGTTTATTAAAAAAATTATTTATGACTATATATTACTTCTCTTTATGATGTTGTAGTATTGTCTTGTTGTTTTATGATTACTAACCATTACACTGTTAAAAATTGAGTAAGACAGCAGAAATATATAAAATGAAAATGAATCAAATGTAACTTAACTGTAAGCTCTAATACTAATAGCCTGCATATGAAGTGTGATAAGATTAAAATGAGAATTTGTTATGTAGCCTGGGGTAATGCCCAGGCGTGGAGGTTAGTAGGCTTCCCAGGAAGGGCCACAAGCATGTCTCCAGGAGTGATGACCCAGGACTAGGAGAGAGAAGTCATAGCCAAGAAGCTCACGCCCACCCAAGATCTCCTCATCTAGTGTATTCCTTATATCCATAAGGAAAAAGGTGATGGGGTGAGCTCGTACCTCATCACAGAATTCTAATTCATTCAAATTATAGAGTAAAATTGTGTGTGTGCTTTTCATAAACTAAATGTGATCAAAGAATGATAATGTACATGTACACAGACCTGTCACTCCTGCATGTAAAAAACTAGGAACTACTGTTAGGAACTTGGAATTACATCAAAATGCGCAATTTCAATACTTTATTGCCTTTTGCTTTTGGGAAGAATGCGAATATAATTGCATAATGAATGTATGTGTTCCGTTCTGTGTATTTACTGGGTGTACTTGTGTGAGACTGGCTGTGTATTTAGCAGGTGTGGACTGATAGCTAATGTCTGTAGTCAGTTATCAGGAGATCCAAGACATGACTGCAACACACATGGTATGCCCCAATTCTCTCTCTCTCTCTCTGATGTGTGCAAGTAGACACACACACACACACACTCGCACGCATAAAAACGGGAGACAAGGTATTCAGTTTATTGAAATACTCTGATGAATAGGAAATGCATTGAAATCCGGTTCGCATTTTGCGCTGCGCCAGGAGGGGCGGACACGGGGTGTTAATCCAACCAATTCAAGCAGAATCGGGAGCTCATTGTGGCTAGATTCTAGTTCTCAACAACAGAACACTGAAGTTCATACAGATCACAAACAGGGTGCGAGAAATGGCAAACTTGAACGGATCTGAAGCTACTTTTTTTCTTTCATGAAACTGTGATGTTAGCCGTTTGCTGCGTGTTAGTTTGTTCCTGTGTTCCCGGGCAGCTCAAACAGGTGCGTCCGCGCACGAGCGACTTCGCCTTGGTTTGTCGCCGTTTCCCACGTCTGGTATGTGGCAGTATCTTTTTTTTTGTAGTGGAAGTAAATACACGTGTATGTTGTGTATAGCACACGAGAGAATAAAGAAAGTTTAAAATAATTAAGTCCTAATTAAATACAAAAATGATTGAGTTGCTTATGGAAGAGTTCGGTGTCAAGTTTAAATACAAGGGTGTGGAGCTGTTATTCCACCCAGAACTGGATTTGCTCACTCGACGAGCGCTGTAAAGAAAGCAGTTGGTCTCTCGTGTTGGTGAAGTGTTAACGAAGTCTTTTACATGTTGCTGTGCGCTTGCGCGCTCGCACCATCCACCTTGGGTTCTTTCTCTTCCCCGGGGAGGTTCATATGAAGATATCTTCCCTTTATGCGTCAACGTTAAATCAGACTAAAGGCCTAACCTGTTTACTGTTGGCTGTCATGAACTTCCTACTCGTCAATAAATTATCATAAATAAATACGGCCCATAAAAAGCCAGAGTTGTAACTTAGCTTGATACACGACACAATTTTCTTAAAAACTGCAGCACCGATTTCAGTGTTTTGTGACTCCTATTTCGAAAGACGACTTTTGATCAACGACGTGTATGCAAATATGTGAGGGAAATATGATTGGCTGAGCAAACACGGTATAAATAAATAAGCATGAATGCAACTGATCAGAGGTACAAGTGTGAATTATGAAGAGAAGACAGCCTCCCCTTAACACTGATCATTATTACTTATGTACTTTGTTTTGTATGTATTACTCTTTGTTTATGTCACCACCATAGTGCAGTATGACAATCAAGAGATTGTGTTCCAGTGACAGTGGGTGCTGATTGTGTCTGATGTCCCTGAAGCAGGTGAGGTGAGGCGACTGTGTTATGGGGGAGGAAGCTCTACTGGATCTGGAGCACCTCACCGAGGTGGAACAGACCGTGATCTTAAACGTGTTGCTGAGGGACGCACAGTTAAGGCAAAGGGAGGCTGGACGCATCAGGTGTGTGTGAGCACGTTTTCACTCATAGCATTGTGCAATTGGGGCATCACAGTGGGAGCAGTCCTCTTTATTGTGTTTGTGTGTGTTGTGTTGGTGTGTCTGTGTTCAGTAAACTGCAGCAGGTGGAGAGGGACCCCATGCTCCTGCGTTCTCTCACGGGGGAGTGGTTTAACGAGGAGCGCTCCAAGAGATATCATGGTGGTGCGGCTGACGTTGTCCACGCCTCCATACGCCGAAAAAAGCGAAGCAAAGGTCTTATGATCAGTCACGGGCCATTTAAATCGAAGAGCATGTGTGGAAAGAGTCTTTTACTATAGGACATGTCCTGTTCCTGCTTACTTCTGGATTGTATGCTTTGGCACACTTTCCATTTGTTTTCCATGTATTTACCTTTTTTGTGTATTGAGAGTGTTTTTCCACTGTGAAGATTTGCCTGTGAGTTCAGCGTTTGAGGAAAAGAGAGAAGAGATATCTGAGAGGCAGGAAGAGAGGACAGTGGAGAACACAGAAGATCTGGAGGATGCAGGAAGAGCAGAAAACGGAACAGCAACACAGGAGGAAAAAAGCGAAAGGTTGGACAATCTTTGTGTTTCATTTTTATGTTGGGCCAGTACATCAATAGACGACTGGAGCCTATCAGCACAGGTGAAATTATTTTTTGTGTGCATATAAAATTCGGCACTGCCACAGCCTAACAGGATGTCTGAAATCAAAGTGTACGTCATAACTTGCGTCCCTGCTAGATTCTGGTCCCTTCTGGTCCAACCTCTGGACAGACATGAAGCCATGTAAAAACAAATGAAACACCACATCCTCAACACACCACAACTTTAACAATTCTTCCTCAGTTTCAACCTCAGTGTTGCTCCTACACCACGGCCGAGGACAAGACTCACAGCACAGGTCAGTTTGGGTGTGTGTGTGTGTGTGTGTGTAAAAAAATATATATATTTATATATTTCACATTTTATACTTCTTTCCCTTATAAGAATGCAGAGAACGGCGAAAGTGTTTCAGGAGTTAAAGGTAAGTATTATGTGTGGAAGAAATGTCATGTCAGTAGTTAGACACATGAAATAGCCATTTCGGACCTGTGTCCCAGTCTCGCCTGTTCTTTGTCTCTTTCCCTGTCTATCTGTCTTGCCTCTGTATTCTCCTGCCCTTCTGTCTCAGGAAATTCTGATGACTCAGAGACTGCCGAAGACATGGTGCTGCGTAACACACCATCTCCACTGCAGGTGTGTGCGCACCACACACACACACAGTGCGTAACACACCATCTCCACTGCAGGTGTGTGCTCACCACACACACACACAGTGCGTAACACACCATCTCCACTGCAGGTGTGTGCTCACCACACACACACACAGTGCGTAACACACCATCTCCACTGCAGGTGTGTGCTCACCACACACACACACAGTGCGTAACACACCATCTCCACTGCAGGTGTGTGCTCACCACACACACACACAGTGCGTAACACACCATCTCCACTGCAGGTGTGTGCTCACCACACACACACACAGTGCGTAACACACCATCTCCACTGCAGGTGTGTGCTCACCACACACACACACAGTGCGTAACACACCATCTCCACTGCAGGTGTGTGCTCACCACACACACACACACAGTGCGTAACACACCATCTCCACTGCAGGTGTGTGCTCACCACACACACACACACAGTGCGTAACACACCATCTCCACTGCAGGTGTGTGCTCACCACACACACACACACAGTGCGTAACACACCATCTCCACTGCAGGTGTGTGCTCACCACACACACACACAGTGCGTAACACACCATCTCCACTGCAGGTGTGTGCTCACCACACACACACACAGTGCGTAACACACCATCTCCACTGCAGGTGTGTGCTCACCACACACACACACACAGTGCGTAACACACCATCTCCACTGCAGGTGTGTGCTCACCACACACACACACAGTGCGTAACACACCATCTCCACTGCAGGTGTGTGCTCACCACACACACACTTAGTGCGTAACACACCATCTCCACTGCAGGTGTGTGCTCACCACACACACACACACAGTGCGTAACACACCATCTCCACTGCAGGTGTGTGCTCACCACACACACACACAGTGCGTAACACACCATCTCCACTGCAGGTGTGTGCTCACCACACACACACACAGTGCGTAACACACCATCTCCACTGCAGGTGTGTGCTCACTACACACACACACAGTGCGTAACACACCATCTCCACTGCAGGTGTGTGCTCACCACACACACACACAGTGCGTAACACACCATCTCCACTGCAGGTGTGTGCTCACCACACACACACACAGGTTCCCACTTACACTGTGCTGACCTGGAAATGCACTAATCTATAATAATCCGGTGTTTGTGAACAGTGCGTGTTCTAGATTAAGTGTGTTTGTTTTGATTTTTGTCGTGCATGTTTCTAGATTGACTCAGAGGGTGATATTGACTCTGGCAGCACTGAGCTATACTACACCAAATTTGGCTCCATTAACAGCTTGCACTCCAATCATATGGTAAGATGCGTGTGCACACACAAACACACGTGCACATAAGTACATACATGTGCAACAAATATACTCACATTTGCTCTTAGCAACGGCACTGAACTGAACAATTCTTCTTCCTTTTTACACCATAGGTGTTCTCTACAGTGTGATGCTAAGATTTGTTAACTACATAATTATTCATTTGTGTCACAGGTGAGTGGCAGCCTGATGAGCCTATACAGCGTCGGTGATTTCGGGGGCATAACCGTGACTGGGCGTGTCCAGTTCTCTCTGCATTATGACCCCAAGACGGAGGAGCTCCGTGTTCGTGTGTGCCGCTGTCAGGACCTAGCCCCGGCACACAACAACCGCTCCAACCCGTACGTCCTGGATACGGGCGGCCATTCGGAATGTGTTGATGTTGAGGGTTGTTGTACTTGGGAAGCAACTAAGCACACTATGATGGGTTTATGTGCATGTCAAAAGTATAATGTGCATTTCCGACACAGGGAATCCTCGTACATGCTGGCTTGAATGTGTCAATGTAGTCCAACTACCATCCACTCGACCTCTCAGGAGATTACTCATCTTTGCCTGTGCGTTGCAGTTATGTGAAAGTGTACCTGCTCCCAGACAACACGTCTCACAGTAAACGGAAGACTTCCGTGAAGAGGAAAACCTTAAACCCCGTCTATGAAGAAACACTGAAAGTATGAACCCTAGATACTTTTGTGAAGCGCAAAACAACACAATACATAAAGCTAGTTGAAGAGCTGTTTTAAGCAGTGCATATTGCAATTCAAATATAGAAAACACAATGGTGGACCTTTCCATGCGACCTGACCAAAGATACATTTGCAGGCATGTTGGTGCCTGGGATATGTTAGGGGACACTTCAGAATTTTTAGTACTATATTTAGTACACTTTGTTGTAATAATGTCAGATTCTGTCATGGTATTTGCAAATACTACCATGCAAGTAGAGCTCATACTATACTGCATACTACACTGATCACCTTTTCAGTATAAAGTACGTAAGTCGGACCTTCAGGCGCGCGTGCTCAGCGTGTCCGTGTGGCATATGGAGCGTGTGCGGAGGAACCTCTTCTTGGGGGAGGTGGAGGTGATACTTGCCCAGTGGGACTGGGGCCAGTGTCAGCCAACCTGGTATCCCCTGCTGCCCAGAGTGAGCCAAATACCAACTTATCAATTAGAATTTATGAAATGTCAACAATCAGTTAAATTTTTAACAAAATCAGTTAAAAATTATTTTTAAAATGGGTTTACTGGACTGTTCTTTTTTTTCCTCCTTGTTCTCAGGTACAAATGAATCCTGATGATATCATCAGCAGAGGAACCATCATACTGTCACTGAAATTTATCCCTTCTGGCTCTGAAGGTGACCACACACAGTCAAAGAGACACATATGAAATGTAGATGTAGTCAGAATTGCAGTGAAGTACACAAGGTTTCCACAAAAACAGGTCATTTTGGACAGAGGTCAGTTGTACAAGAAAGGTGAAATACTTTATATATATATATATATATATATATATATATATATATATATATATATATATATATATATGCACTTTGCTATCCTGTTATCCTGTTTCTCTGAAAAACAGATGTCCTTCTCTTACAATTCTGTGTACTGCTACTATTTTGAAAATGTAATGTACATACTGATTCATACACATACATATGTACTTATGTATGATTCTTGTGTTGATGAACGTGTGATCCAGAAGGAGGATATCCTCTGACTGGTGAGCTGCATATTTGGCTAAAGGAAATTGTAGGACTCGTTCCCCCAAAGCGTGGCAGTCCCAGCACATATGTCAAAAGGTACATACACTCACTTTCTGTCACATGTATGGTGTGCTGTGTAGTGCAAAGGTACTTCCATAATTATTCCATTTTAGATGGATTTAGAGTTCACATTTGTGCTCAAATGTGATGAACCACATGCGTGTGGATTTGTATGTGTGTGGTCTTTTCTGTGTAGCGTGGTTTTGCCAGATGAAAGTGGCACTAGCGGTCAGCAGACGCGCGTGGTCCGTGGCTCTGTCAGTCCCCTGTTCAACCACACGATGGTTTATGACGGCCTGCAGCCCAGTGACCTCACACAGGCCTGCGCTGAGATCACTGTGTGGAACTCGTCCATGTGCTTGGGAGGAGTGCGTCTGAGCACGGGCTCAGGTACAGTGTTCTGTTCTGAAATCCCTGTACATTGTAGCTTAAGATGTTACATAAAACTGGTCATGAGCAAAGCAAACATGTTAAGGAGAAAACAAACAAAAGTAGATTGCAGAACGTGTGCATGACTAGCAGTTAATGACCAACTGTATTACATCACATCATAGGTCACCAAGACGGTGGTAAGTCTGCTCATGCAAACTTCCATTAGATCGTTTCTTCTCTCGGTGCTTGTGTTTGTGCTCTTCAGGTGTGAGTTATGGTCAGACAGTTTGTTGGATGGACTCCACTGAGGAGGAGATCGGTGTGTGGAACACAGTGATGAAAAACTCCAACACCTGGGTGGACACATCTCTACCAATCAGAACCAACCTACAGTTGTGTTCAGAGTAACGCGCCTTTCAAACGTGGCTTTGTTAAAAGTAACGGAACAATCCTGCATCTTCTCTTGGATTTCCAGTGCAGTTCTTCTAAGGACAGTAAAAATGTTCATGGCATATATGTGCAAGAAAATGCAATGACAAAACTACTGCCACTGTCACTTTGAAGTCAAGACTTGGCCAAATCTGTGTCTGAAGATCTATCCCTTAAGATATTGGATATAATGTAACCACAAACAGTGGAAATATGTTAGAGGTCAAATGTCAAACATCTGTCATCATTCTTCTGGTCAGTTTTGGCTTTTCTTCTTGGCTTTTGCTGTTAAATTAGGGTTTTGCTGTTAAATGTCAGGATCTAAATCAAGTAAACTTAAACCGCATTTGATTAAGACCACAGATCACAATGGTGTAGATACCAATTCCGCAAAGGGATCAGAAACAAACGGAGAGTAAATTAAGTTTTCAAACTATATTGCTGAAAAATATTGAACAAGGTCAACATTTTCACTTTAAGAATATCTGAATAACAGGCTGACACATTGGAGCTAATGCTTATTCTCACAAAAGTCAAAATGTAATTTGAATGTTTCAGTACACATCTGAACATAATTTAATAAAGTAATATTAACAGAAATTAAATGCAAGTTTTTATTTTGTGTTCCAGTGTGCTGATATCTTTATAAATGACAAGCTTAAGATACTGGTTACTTTTGAGGTATCTGCAGAGTATTTGTATTCGCGGAGGTTTTGCTGTTCATGCAGTGAGTTGAAAATTTCACACAATATCTAAGACTTCAGTAATTTAATGTTAAAATTTGTTAGCTCTTGTCTGTCCAAATGGGTAAATGATTAGCATATTTTGCAATGGGTTTATCTCCACAGTAACATCCCTCCCCCATCCATTCCTTCTCGGTTGATCAAAGGTGTGCCTTAAGGTTTATCTTTAAGGCTCTGTTGTCAATTTCTGGGAACATCGTGAAGAGTGGGGTGGTAGGCTCCCTCTCAGACCCATTAGCCTACTATGAATTATGGCAGACATGCATGGCACTGTATTCAACATGTGGCCAAGACATTAGGGCTGTTGTTTCAACCTGCTGTGGTGCAAAGTTTCATGAGCTTCAGGCTTGCCCTGATCAGACCCATGGTGCTGTTATCCAATATGTGAGTGATGTCCACCTTTAACTTCTACTATCACTACACAAGCTACTGGTAAACTTGAAGGATATTTGGAAAATCATTATTTAAAAATAAATTGTTGTAATGATGACAATGAACATATGGTTGGTAAATGCTAAAATAAACTGTTTCAGTGCCGGCTTCTTTAAAGTTGACTTCCTTTAGTTGTATACTCTTATCAGTTCTGTTCGACTTTTAGCAGTCAACTTTTACATCCATACATTTCACTCAAGTGAAAAGGGGTGTTGGTCTGGGCTCCGTTTTAAATTATTAGCTAAACTTACAACTTTGACCATTGCTTTTCAAGACTCGTTCAGACCCCATCTTCGATTTGTTATTTCCTAAGTGATTTAAACATGGCCACTACCTGTTTTTCTTTCTTCTAGTGTACATGATAAATATAGACCAGGTTGACAAAGGTCACTATGGACAGGCCAATATTAGCTTTCTTAAGATCAGGCAAATTCAGATTCTGGAGCAAAGGTTAACACGCAACACTGGAATATGAAATGTGGACGAGGCTGACGATCATGAATTGCAACTTCATAGCAAACTAAAGCAATCGGCAATATAACTTGGTAGGATAAATTACCACTCTAAAGTTACTAGCTGCTTGCATTAGGTTTCAACAAATCTCGCAAACGATGTATTCTCCAGTTACATATTTCGGAAACATGTTTCGTAGCCTGTCCTTGCAAATTGGGAAATTCTTATTTGGTGTCACATTAGTATGAAGTTTCTGTATGTGCAATTGTTCTTGTTGTTGCTGCAAAAGCGTCTTTTATTGCTGACACAAACAGTTGAACTAGTCACGTGAGCTCCACTTACCTAAGTCATATGACTATCACGCCCACGTGTTTTTGACTGGAACTTTGTTATAGGCCAGTGTCTCGGCTGGTGAGGTCAATCTCCACACTTTAGACCGTCTTTATGCTGTGGTGTGTTGGTAATAGGTCTCCGACGTTTCCCCGCGATGTCTTTTCTAGCGGTAGCCGTGTTGGTCTTCTGTGTCTCAGGTAAGGCTTCTGTATGAAAGTGTGTGAGAATGTGTGTACGTCTTAGTGAGCAACACTACACGACAGCTAAATGCTCAGTGTGGCCCGTTATCGATTATTTTTTTTACTGCATATTCATTTATTCTGGTCTACACGTAAGCGTAAGCTGCTCGATGGGCTGTACTTGAAAAACAGTAATTATACCTATATCTCTCTGTCTCTGTCTGTGTGTGTGTGTGTAGTGTTGGAGGCCACGCCGCTTGTAGGAAGGACGATTCCTGATTTCGGCAAAATGTATCATGTAAAAGGTATGCGGCTGTTTTACTCCGGACTCCCCATCCTTTTAAGCTTTAGAAGTGTTTAGTTATTTCTCACGAATCACCATGCTGCTGTTTTGAAGGCGTGATTTCGTTGCCCTATGCTGAAATCAAGGAACCATTCGAAGCCTGGTATGACCTACATGGGAATAGAAGCAGAATCGATTACTATCATGGTGAGTAGTGACCAGGTCACGCTAAGATCTGCACGTGGGCAACACTTACATTTCTTCTGACCCCTAGATCTTTTTTTTTCTCTTCCTGCTTTACTGCAGGAAGTAAGTATTGAACTTCCTTGTGTGTGAATTGTGATCACTGTGATGCTAGAGCAGTGGTTACACTAACCATTTATTTTGAATGAATTGTCCTTAATGCAGAAGTATACTAATTGGTGTATGTGTAACTTCTCCCCTGTGGCAAACCCTTGCCAGGCATGGTCTCTACTTTTCAACTCGGTGCCTCTGTGACTCGGGGGATGAGCTACAAGATCACACCAGTTACCACAGAGACAGAATTCAATGCCATGAAATGCTTCCAGGTCAATGGCACCATGGATGATCCAGTTGTACCTCAGCCAGCGTTGCCCAACACCCAGGGCTTTCAGGTGAGCTTTGACAAAGTTTAAATCCAAGCCAATTGTGCAACAAAGACTGTAAATCAAAGTGTTTAGGGGGAAAAAAACTTAACAAATCCTTCTTTTGTGTGTACACAGTTTGAGCAGATAGAGTACTACGCAGGTGTCTTGTGTGAGGTGTGGAAGTATGTAACGATTATCGGACACAAAAAGAACACTTATCGTCTATGGGTGGCACACACAGACGGGCAGGCAGCCTTTGCCACGCCCCATCATTATGAGATGATGGGCTACAACACACTGCTCGGCTCCCATTATGACAAATACCTCATTGACTATAGTGACTTCAAACCTCACACTGACCCTGAAGACTTCCGTCTACCAGAAGGTGTCTACGCCTGCACAAGCACACTTTACGTATGATCTCTCCTAGACATTCACACGCCATGTATGAATATCTAATTGGTCTGTTTTCTTACTAGGTATGAGCTGTGGCCCATTTCCTGGTCCAGGGGTGGAGCACCGGCTATTGGCCAATCCCATTCAAGACCTGATTCATACGTCTCCTGTTGGCCACGCCCATCGCTTGTTTGGTCACTTTAAAGAAACGTATGAGAGGTCCTATGAGAATGACCTGGAGCATGAGGAGCGAGAGCACTGCTTTGTTCACAACCTCCGGTAAGGAACTGTATAAGTTCTCAGAACAAGCACCAGACAGGGAGATGAACTTAACCCCAGGATCCAAGACCGTGTAGGTAATGGCGCTCTTCCTCGTCTTTCCGCAGGTACGTTCACTCCATGAACAGGGCCGGGCTCCCTTTCTCTCTCTCTGTGAACCACTTGGCCGATCGCACCCAGGGGGAGCTGGCGGTGATGAGGGGAGGGAAAGGCAGGAAGACTCCTAACAATGCCCAGGCCTTCCCCACGGAGCTGCTCTCAGTCACTCCACCCGACACCCTGGACTGGAGACTGTATGGTGGGTTTAGTTTGCGTGGGTCTGTACCGCATGGCTTTGCGACCATGTCTTTTGATTGTGTAATTCAGATGTAGATAACATGCTGGGGGGTGTGTGTAGGTGCTGTAACCCCGGTTAAGGATCAGGCTGTGTGTGGGTCTTGCTGGAGCTTTGCCACCACAGGTTCCCTGGAGGGAGCGTTGTTTTTAAAGGTACACATGTGCAATCCACACTTGTTCAGGTACCACTAAAGAAAGGGTTGCAAATAATTCCAAGTTCCAACTTGATTTTACTGATGGTGAACATGGTGTAGGTTCTGTACTTTATACAAATGTAATACATTTTAATAATTTCATTGTCTCAGACAGGGGAGCAGGTCAGGCTGTCTCAACAGATGCTGGTGGACTGTACATGGGGCTTTGGCAACAACGGATGTGATGGAGGAGAGGAGTGGAGAGCGTATGAGTGGATCATGAAACATGGTGGCATCTCGACTGCAGAGACCTATGGAGCATATACAGGAATGGTGAGAACCCATCCTGGTGTCCTGGTACCCCAGCAACCATTCGTCAGTATTTGTCTGTGTAACGGTATGCGTGTTTTGTGGGGGTCAGTGGGAACATCTGAAGTTGTTCCTGTATTCACCTTGTGCACCTCACTTTTTTGGGGGGGGGGGCACCTGACTGATGCTAGAAATGTAAAGTGAAGTGATTAGTGCCCACGTCCCTCTGATTAGCTCCCCCCTACTGGAACATGTATGTTTACCTTTAATTGTTATCTTTTCTCTTAGAATGGCCTGTGTCACTATAATGAGTCTCTTATGGTCGCCCGGGTGAAGAGCTACACCAACGTGACCAGTGGCGACGTGGAGGCGCTGAAGGTTGCGTTGTTCAAACAGGGCCCCATCGCCGTGGGCATCGACGCTGCTCACCGCTCCTTCACCTTCTACAGCAACGGAGTGTATTACGAACCCGCCTGCAGTGAGTCTCCATCCTCCCCCCACGTTTACACTTAGGAGATGCTTTAGTGCATTCATTGCCACATTGATGCTTGCATGACCACTTCTGTCCCCGTTTCTGTGATGTAGAGAATGGAACGGATGACTTGGACCATGCTGTGCTGGCAGTAGGTTATGGAACACTGGACGGCCAGACTTATTGGCTGGTGAAGAACTCCTGGTCCACCTACTGGGGCAATGACGGCTATGTGCTCATGTCTATGAAGGACAATAACTGTGGTGTGGCAACTGCAGCTACGTATGTTACGCTGGCCTAATGCATGACATTGCAAATGTGTGCACATGGACACTTGTACCTGGAGCTGGATGCACAGGACGTCACAAAGTTCTGCTCTGCAGCGATGAAGTGTGACAATGGGTTCTAGCTGCTTGAGATGTTCACGGAGTGTTCTGCTGAATCAAAGGCTCTCAACTCTGTGTACATAATTTCCTCTCAATCTATTTTACTTTAAAGCCTGTCGCACACCAATCCAACATTGTCACACATCCTGATTGCGATGTGTACATCTGCAATACATTTGTTATACAGATCTAGTCTAGTCTCTTGTGAATGATATTGAATGCTGTTTTTTTTTGGGGGGGGGGGGGCATTATTTTTTTTTAAATAAATAAATACTTTAGATTACCAATAAGCCATGTTTCTTGCACACTTTTATATAGATTTTTACTTTAATTCCTAAATGTTGAAAAGGAATCTAGAGCCACAATGTTTTCAGTGATGGGGACTAGCATGTGTGGCTTCTTAGACCGTGCGACTGTGTACTTGAACCCAGGGCCTGAAAGCTGCTTTGAGTGGTTTTTTTTTTTTTTTTTTTTTTTTTTTTCCCTCCCCTTTCTTGGGGATCTGGGTGAACTGGGCTGGGGTTGAATTATTTTGCTCTTTCTTCAGTGAGGGACATATTGCACATTTTTTAATATACTGCAAGTGCTGAAATGGAGGATGTAAATGTGAAATATATAATTAACCGTTTATGGTGAGCCGTACTGCAATGAGGGACTAAAATGCAGGAATCAGATTGATGTATGGTGCATGTAATGTAAATGGGGTGCTGGGGTTTAGAGCTCAGTCCTTAACCAGTTCTCCCACATCGGTCCAAACATGAATAAAATGTGATGCGTACAACAGAAGAAACAGGCTACATTTGTTTTTACTGATGCAATTACGAGAGGGGGGGAAACCCAAGTTTCTCAAACATGCACTCTAGGTATGGATTTTATTTATACTCTTGTTTCAAAACAAGAAACAACCCGACAACATTCTAGAGGAATAAATGAAGAGTTTAAGGATCCTTTGAATGTAGTCTTAGCTGCAATATGGCATTCAGTGCCTTAAAGGACAGTTATTATGAAGCCACCCTTACAGGACTGTTATGTGCACTACTTGGTGCTCTTGGTTACACTGCTGAGTAGTGAGCCTTCAGTGAGTGAAGCCTTCAATCAGAACACAGGGCTGTAGTAAATAATCACCTCAGAGACAGAACGCCCAGACTGTAGAGCTCAGACACAAACCTCAGAATAGGGCAACAGGCCTCTTCTGTGAAGAGTAGTGAAAGGAAGTGTCAAAACTACAAAAATATCTTTCAAAACATTCCAACATTTTTCAGATATATCAAATGTGACACTTATTGATCTAAAACCTAAAGAAGCATGCGACATATGTGTCTACAGAGTAAAGAACTGGAGTTCCTGTCTCCTTATGTTGCTCAGTGACTGCACCAAACCTCCAGGGTAATCACCATCATCTGTCTGGGCAGTATTCCTACAGAGAAAAGGCCATCCACATGTGCTGTATGTAGTGCATTTATATATATGTATGTGTGCATTATAAGTTGTAAGTACAGTCCAGTTCAGTTATGTGTTATCTGCCTACCTCTCTGTATCTTTGATGGTGTTTAGTAGCGGTTGATTGGAAGTCTCAGGCAGAAGCAAAGTGAGAACTGCACCAAGCAGGGTGGATGAGCCAAATATTACCACAGATTTATTAGTGGAGCTAAAACTCCAATTTGTGCAAACACAGAGGACACCCCAATGCCTGCCTGTCTGTGGTGGAGAAAAAACATTAATGGCTCTCTCATCTAGGTTTAATATTTATATACTTTACATATTCTTGGTTATGCATTTGTATCCATGAGTGGAACTTATCAAATAATAAACTACTTTTTAGTATGGCTGCAGGAACTCACCCCTTCTGGTGATATTTCGAAGGTTTCTCTAATGTCCATTAGCAAATTTACACAGAACCCAACGAATGAATGTAGCTAGCTAACTCCAGAAAGAGCCAGAAAGGAAAATGTTCTTTGTGTCATTTATGTAAGATGAGCTATGAACAATGAGAATGAGAGCTGTGTCTTGGCTAACAACTAGCCTGCAGTATATATAAGTTGTTTTGTCAACTGTAATACTGTAATTGCATTTTGAGGACTTCTGAGCTGTTTTTTGGAATATAAACAGTAATTTCGTTTTGCACATGTGGAGAGCTGAAGGGAGTGTGGCTTTAATAGTCTGCATAAAACTGCTTTACTGTCATTTTGTCAATAATGTTTTGGACTAATGACCTAATCACTGTTGGAAACAGCTCAGCTGAAAAGACATAGATGGCAGAAAAAGACGCTGTGATCCCAAATTTCCCAGTCTTTGCCAGGGCAGTCCATGCATTACAATTATCTGAGAGAGTGAGAGAAAATGCACTCTTTAAAGAAACAAGCAAGCAAGCAATGAAAAGGTCTCTTCCTGAGAGAGGTTAACAGGACACAAGTGTCTGGTTACCTGGTGGGACAGCAAGCATTAGGAGGCAGGCCCCGCCCCCAATGGCCAGGAAACCGCACTGTGGAATCCGACGACTACAGGGCAGGACCAGCATAACCAGCAATCTGACTGGGATCTCCACCAGCCCAAACAGGAACTGAGTCAGATAAAGGTCTGTACTCAGATCTGATACACCCAGGGACAGACCATAGTCCCCCAAATGTTAACAAACCTACAGAAAGACATGAAGATACATCAAACATTTCAGAATCTTCCAAGATGATGCAGAGACCACATTTTAAGAATCCTCCACTAATCTCTTATAGATGACACATTAAACACACATTAATGACCAATCAGATTTCAACTCTGGTACTGTGGCCTGCACCTGATCTAGATGTGCTACATGTAAATTTATTAACACAGCCACTAAAAGATCTAGAACAAAAGGATTGCCATCACCCATTCAGCCTCCTGCACCACAGCAGGAGCCGTCTATTGCATTAGAGATGTAATCAGCTTTATATTGGATAAACCAAAAGAAGATTTGCTGATCGGGTTTGTTGAACACCTTTAGACCATCAGGTTTAAGGATGTAATTTCCAGTGGCGAGGCATTTTAATACTAATTAAGATTTTATATATGTCATCTGTTTGCATAGCCAGTTGTTGCTATGACAGCAATGAAATTAGGAAATTCAAATAAAAAAAGGACTGATCTACACTCTTAGAACTTTATACACACACACACACACACACACACACACACACACACACACACATTGTTGGTTTCTCCAACAAGAGACAACTCCTGCAGTGACACATGAGGATGGAAGGCTGATAGTAGCTGATCCATTAGGGCGGGTAAGTTTAGTGGTGGTGTTAATACATTTAAAATGTAGCAATTGCAGAGTGGTAGCAGGCTACAATACTACTACAGTAGTTATTCAACTGGTCATTTGTCTCACTCTTGAGCATGTCTTTGATGTAATTACCCAATGGGCCAAATAAAGTATGTTAAAATAGAGAAAACCCCATCACATTTCGTTTTCGGCATTTTACAGGCGCTCTTATCCAAAGTCACTTACAAAAGTGCTTTGTCATTTACAACACAAAAATGTGTAGTTTATTAGAACATAACGATCGTAATGATCGTTATTAGATCATAACGATCGTGTTCATCAGAACACTGGAACTGGGATTAAGAAGTGTGCCACTGTTCTCAGCTCACCAGATGTAGAACAGGATGAGGCTTCTCTTCCTCATCTGGGGAGCACGAACGAGATCTGTGGCAGAGTGCTGACTCCACCCCCGTGTTTCCTCACACCTGTCAATCTACAACAACACAAAGCTGACAGACAAATCAGGCCATCTCCTAGTACCTTGATTAAATATCACTAAATTACAAACTAGTAGCCTGGTACAAATATAGCATAATAACTATTAACTAATGTATTAAAATTACAATAACTTGACATTTACTTTAGAGGACTGTCAGTAAACTACAATAAACACAGCTGGGACAAACATTATAACACATCACATTATGTGGACGCCCATTCCCTGATGACGTGAGAGTTGTTCCCTTGTTGCCCTGGAAATGTGGACTGCTAGCTTTAGTATCTTTCAGGGAAACTCCTGAACAATGATTGCCTCAATTGGATGGCTGCCTAGAGGGGGTGGTGCCTGTTGTCGTGGTGATAATTAGTAGTGCTATTGAGTCAATGCAGTTTTTTTCTAGGAGTACTGCACATTTTTAAATAAGGGAGAGGAAGGGTGGCACTGAGGCCATTATACCTCTGCTGTGGCCAGGAAGGAGCGACCATTGACTGAAGCTGCTCTACAAAGAAGAACAAAAGCCTCCTCTTTTCTATTGTTTACCAGTAGCCAGCGGGCCGAATGAGGAAGGACCCTAAAACAGAGGGTGAGACGATCCAAAGATCTGAACAATCATGAGTAATAGGGTAAGAGTGAACAGAAAGTGAGTGATATGGGGTTAAACATTTAATGACACTTAAATGCCAAAGAGACAAATACATTGCCAAGTTACGGCGACTCAGCGATGGCTCTGTGAAAGACATTGATTCGAGTATGAAGATGTTGAGTTGTCACAAGTTCATGAATTCATTCATAGTACAATGCCAGCTATGCGTCTACTTGACCACCATGACATGATGTATCAGTGTGGGGGAGACGAGTGTCTCACCAGATGTAGAAACTAAAGAAGAACCCTGGTGCTGAGAAGGTGAGCTGCAGCTTTCTCCAGTCCCAAATGAGATAAGCAAGGCCTGCTAGCAGCATGTAGCTCATCCCAAAGAAATAATCAGTGAAGATTCAAGCCAGCAGGCATCTTTTCGTGGACGTCCATTCTGTGCCTATGGAGTGGTGGTTGAGAAGGCTTGTAAAGGCAGAAGGGACTGAAAATAGCTGAGTCAAGACAAGCCATTTTTATTATACAGCATGTTAAAAGGCAACAAAAGATCTAGTGCTGGGGAGGAGTTTATAGATAAAAGCAAGATACTGTATAATAAGATACTGTCATTGAGAGTGACACAAAAAACTCTAATATCCAGGTTGAGCAATCGGAGCATCCAGACTGAAACATATCTGTACTAGTAGGACTGCTCATAAACCTACCGGTTTTTGCAGTTTTTCAAAACTTCTTTGATGTAGGCTACAAAATAAACACAGGCCAAGTATTAATAAAGTGAAAAGACACAGAACTCCAAAAGCTATCACTGCCCTTAAAATGCAACAAAACTGGACAGAGGTATATGCAAATCATTATCCAAAGAAAGCATATCAGGCATTTTTGTCTACATTCATTATGTTATATGAAAAAAACTGTCCATTAAAAGTACTAACACAAAGGACTAAAAATGCAAATAAACCTTGGATTATGAAGGGGATTGCTAACACATGTAGAAAGAAAAATTTACTCTATAAGAATTTTTTTTAAATTAAGAACAAAAGAAGAGGAGATTAAATATAAAATATATAATAATTAATTAGTGTGATGAGATTTAGCAAGAAGGAACATTACCAGAAACTTAGAAAGGTACAGGAGCAACACTCAACAGGCTTGGAGTGTTCTAAACAGCATTATTAAAAATGGACGAGGAAGAGAAGACAATATAGACTACATTTTAAAAGAGGACAAGGCAAGTATAAATAAAACAAAAGAAATTGTAAATGAATTTCATCATTATTTTGTGAATGTTGGGCCCATTTTAGCAAAAGCAATTGAGAAACCAGGAAATACAGAAGAAATAGGTGAAGAAAAAAACTCTCATTCCATCTTTGTTAGGGGAACTGAGGAAAGGAAAGGAAAATGTTGGATATTGTAAATAAAGTTGAAACCAAAAAATCCACTGATTGGACTGAAATTGATATGTCATTGATAAAAAAAAATACTATAGAATACACAGTAAAACCAATTACACATATTTGCAACCAATCTTTTAAGACAGGTATTTTTCCCAATAAAATGAAAACACTTAAACTCATTCCTATATAAAAATGGAGACAGACACAAGCTCTCCAACTATAGACCTGTTTCTCTGCTCCCTCAGTTCTCAAAGATTAAAAAAAACTATTTGTAGACAGACTTGATAATTTTATAAATAAACACAGATTACTAAGTGATAATCAATACGGATTTAGAGCAAATAGGTCCACATTGATGGCAGTGATGCAACTGGTAGAGAAGATTTCCACTGCAATAGATAATAGGGAGTATACTGTTAGACCTAAAGAAGGCTTTTGACACTATAGATCATAACTTACTCATGAATAAACTGGAGAGATATGGGATTAGAGGACTAGCATATTCATGGCTCAAACGTTACCTAGAAGATAGACATCAATATGTACAACTAAACAATATTCAATCTGATCTATTGAAGATCACATGTGGGGTTCCGCAAGGATCAGTACTAGGATCAAAATTGTTTATATTGTACTAGGGCTGGGTATCGATTCAAATTCCAAGAATCTGAAGATTCTGAAGATTAAGAATCGATTTATTTCGATTTAATCCGATTTAATCGATTCGATCCAATTCGATCCAATTCGGGGTTTAGTGTTATTAAAAATGTATTTATTTGAGCTGTTTGCTGACTATGTACAGAAGCAACATGTTAAAACTAGTATTATATCAATATTAATCAGCAAATAGTTACTGGTAGTTACTGATGGCTGGTGAAAAGGGTAATCATAAATCTACCTTCAAGAAAGGTAATCCAGGACAATAAACAGAGGACATCTTTGAGGTGTCTATATCTGCAACAGTGGACTCCTACTGGGACACTAACCAGTGCATTATTATTATGATTGAAATAATTAAGAAGTCACCCAAAAGCTGTTGCTACCAAATGCATTTTTATTTTAAAAGTGCTCACACTTAATAAACTGAAAGTATAAAATGTAAACGTGTATTTTTCTTTAAAGTGAGATTATAAGAACAGAACTCTCACGACCCCTCCCTGTTGGGCGTGTGTTAACGTTGTCTGGGTCTACTCGTCTGCGTCTGTGTATCTCCGTGGGTGCGGGTGCGTCTTGTGATAATCCTCACCTGTGGCTCGTCTCGTCATCACGTGTGGTTTGTCTACTTAATGTGCGTTCGCGCAGCGTCCAGTGCTCGTCGTTGTTTGAGTCACACATGTTCTATGTAAACGTGTTTTATGTGCGCTGTCTGCGCTTCGGTAAATGTAATAAACATAACGATTTGGAAAGTGCAAAGGATTCTGTCTCGTCCATCGCCTTGCGCCCAACGTTACAAGAGCATTTTTAACTTTTTAAAACTGTAAAAACACTGGGTAAACTGTCAGTGACATGGACTAACTGTAAATAGTCACTGACACTGGATAAACTGTCCTTCTGTTTTTAGATTGCCGATTTGACTATCGTCGTTACCGTCACTGTCCGACGCCATGTTGTTTTACAGTTAGTTAGACCGAGCACGCCTGCGTGAATTCAGTGACGAGGCGGGGGTAAAAGTTCACAAAAAATCGATCTTTGGACGTACGAATCGATTATCAGATCATCATATGCGAATCGATTCTGAATCGGAAAAAATTTTCAACACAGGCCTATATTGTACATAAATTACATCTGTAAAGTATCTGAATTGATGAACTGTGTCTTATTTGCGGATGATACCAATTTATATTGCTCTGGACAAAGTTTAGAACAACTTCTGAATACAGTGGAATGGCAATTAAGAGTTTAAAAAATGGTTTGATATGACCAAATTGTCTGAATTTGTTCAGACAATTTACTGAATTTGAGTAAAACAAATTTTATAGTATTTGGCAATAGACAAATCAAGAGTAATATTAAAATTAGGAGTAATGATGTTGAAATAGAGAGGGTCTATGAAAACAAATTTCTAGGTGTCATAATCAATCACAAATTATGCTAGAAACAACACATGAACTATGTAAAAACACAAATGGCTAAATTTACATTTTCGGCATTTAGCAGACGCTCTTATCCAGAGCGGCTTACAAAGTGCTTTGCTTCTGATCACAGAATACATCCTAGGTAATAGGCTAAATCTATTGCAATATTACATAAAACTAAAGATATTTTAAATCAATTATCACTATATTTGCTATATTGTTCTTTCAAAATCCCATTCAGGACCTCCTGTGTGGAGATATGGGGAAACACATATAAAACCAAGACTAAACCAATATTCATGTTACAGAAGAAAGCTATAAGAATTATAAACCGATCAAATGATCATGAATCAACAAATAAACTATTTATTAATTTAAAAACTTTAAAATTCAGTGACTTAGTTGACCTTCATACAGCAATGATACTGTACAAAGCACAAAAAATATGCTTCTGACTAATATTCAGAAATTGTTTGAAACTAAAGTGACTACATATGAACTTAGGGGAACAGGTATGTTTAAAAAATAAGAGTAAGAACTAATGCAAAAAGTAGATGTATATCTGTTAAAGGTGTAAACTTGTGGAACAGTTGTGACAAGGACATAAGAATGTACAGTTCACTTATCAAATTTTAAAACATGCTTAAAAATAAGGTAATAGATATTAGATAGATATAATAAAGAGAAATATTTTTATATACGTATAATTTGATATTGATTTTTGATTTTTAATAGTAATGTATGATTGTTCTGTAGATTAGCAACATGTATTATTAATAACATAATTGGAAATATATATATATATATTTGATTAAAAAGGGTAGTCAATATAAGCTAATGCTTATACGGTTATTGTTATCATTACCATTATAACCATTATTATTTATTAAATATGATTATTTTACATTATTTTTCTTTCTTTTTTAATGTAAATGCATTTGTGTACATATGTGTTTATATATATATTTAGACATATATGTACATGTTTCTCTAAAAACAGAAATAAACTCTAAACTAAACTCTAAACTAGTAGTGGTAGTACTAGTAGTAGTAGTAGTAGTAGTAGTAGTAGTAGTGGTAGTAGTAGTAGGCTAGTAGGCTGCAGTAGCCTAACCGCATCCTCATCCATCCATCCATAGTCGGGGTCACAGAGGGGCTGGAGCCAATCCCACCATCTCTGGGCAAAGGCAGGGTAAACCATGGGCAGGTCGCCAGTACCATCCTCATTCTTGGCAAAATTGTAAAGTAGCTTGTAATTTGGACTATATATATTCCTGGAACAGGTCTTTATGTTTGAACTGTGGCATGTGCTCTCACCTTCACTCTGATGGCGTTGAAATCTAGGACATTTTTTTTTTATTTCATTTTAAATAAAATAAGATTAGAAATAATTACCCAACATCCTATATAAGAAATCAACACCACTTCAGTGTTTCATGGATGAGATCACATGGATCCCTAACAGTCCTCATTTCCAGTTCCTTAAGGACCTGCTAATGTATTTTATGTTAAAATTTGACATGTAGATACTGTACGTATTGGATTCTTGGTTTATTGTTAATAGTTTTTCTTTATGACTGAAGGATTGATTTTTCATTAAGTGAAGCACTAATGTTTGATGCGCCAGTCTAGAAAACAGACAAAGTATATCTTGTGGAATGTTATTGCTATATAAATTCTATCCAATTGTTTTACTGTCACTGATCTATTGTGTGTTATATTAAAAAGTAAAATAATAAGAAGGAATACTACATTATGGTAGTCTACTCTTGGTTACAGAGGTCTATTAGAAAGTGCCCTTTAAAACCCTAAAAAGAGTTAACTTTAAAAGACATAGGCATAGCCTATCTTATATTTTTAGCTACGACCCACCTGCATTTATAGTTAATGCAGTTTCTTTATATTCTTTATGTATTTGTACATTCTTATTAATTTAACTTTTAATTAAATTACATCCCCTTGTAGTTTCTACATTAGCATAACTCCAAGCTTTTCCCAAAAGGGTGTCTCTTAGGGTAAATTTCCATTTATCTAAGGGAAACTTCCTGAGGTAAACCGCAACGTTTCCAAACGAAGTAACATCTGCCAGTTTAAATTATACTTTTTATACAGCATATATATGCTTTTTTATTTAGCCAGAGTGGTTGGTCACAACATATACAGCACGACAACGCCAAAGGGAAGTAACCCACAGAACGGAAGCGGCGTTCACTATAGTGATGTCATATCCGCCAGCGTTCAACATGGAGCCGAGTGGACTGAAGTTAAATTTTTGGGAAAATGGACCAAAACCTGGTCAATTTTATTCGTTTCCAGGTACCGGTAATAGTACAGCTCCTGGATGTGGACCTACGAGGCGCACACTGTAAGCTCTGAAGTTGATATTTTGTACATTTAAACGATTGATTGGTACCCAATTTACGTAGCTAGCCGCATAGCTATGTGATAGTTTCAGTTTGCGTAGCCAGCTGGCTAACAGTGCTGCATCATCATGGTGGAGGTGTAGCTCATTCAGTGTCTGAGGTACCTGACTAACCAGGTGTTCAGGACACTTGCCCAACTGGTCACCTGTGTGATTTTTAAAGGAACATTTAAGCTGTGTCAGGATTTAACTGGCCAACGTTAGCGTTATTATCCCCCCCAGCTAGCTAACCTTGTTGTTGCTAAAACATCATCAGTTTTGGCTAATGCTAATAGCGGGTGTCTTTTTGTTTCGGCTGTGTCATCTAGCTCGCTACTCGGTGAGGGAGGTTGAACTAGTTGGTTAGTTAAATATGTCACAGTTTATTCTGTTTGGCGTCGTGATGGCTAATAGCGTCATTATTTATAACATCGGCCACACCAGTTAATGGCTCTGCTGTTTAGATAGTTTATTAGCAGGCTTGGTAGGAAATGAATGTCTTGCTAGGTTAGCTTGTCTTAATACTAATTCCTTGTCGCATCTCTAAAAAATGGACGTATATCAGCTTGGCAGTAGTAAATGTGTTTAAAGTTATTAGGCGTATAAATAATAGCGAGTCGGCTTTCAGACCCCCCCCCCCCACCACCACCAGCAATATTATTGGTAATAACTAACGCCTGTATCATCACTCGATTTCACTTTCGGTTCTTTGCTGATGATTTAACGATACGTGATGACTACCCGTCATCTATTCGTGGCCGTGTCCGGCAGCATGTTGTGACCTGAACACTTTCGCTCCCTTCCCCAGGAACCCCATGGTGACGGGGACGTCGGTGCTCGGGGTGAAGTTCACAGGCGGCGTGATGATCGCTGCCGACATGCTGGGCTCGTACGGCTCCCTGGCGCGCTTCCGCAACATCTCCCGCCTCATGAAGGTCAACGACAACACCGTCCTGGGCGCTTCAGGGGACTACGCAGACTACCAGTACCTCAAGCAGACCATTGAACAAATGGTGTAAGTACTTAAGCGTCTATACAATTAGTAATGGTATAATTCTTCTTGGTTTAAATCTTAGAGGTCTATCTATTAGTAGGTCGAATCTTCTATCAGTTGGATGTTTTAGAGGTGTAGAAGTACCGCAATGTGTCTATGCTGCTACACAGACAAATGGAGATGATTTGGGATTTGTACTTGTTTTTTTTTGGTTCAGGATTGATGAGGAGCTCCTTGGAGATGGCCACAGCTACAGCCCCAAAGCCATTCACTCCTGGCTTACACGCATCATGTACAACCGCCGCAGCAGAATGAATCCACTGTGGAACACTGTAGTTATTGGTGGATTCTACAATGGCGAAAGGTAGGCTAGTTTGAAAATATTTGTAGTAAATAACATGGTCATTCATATTTTTAGGGATGACAAAACAGTTTTTTTTCCACAATTGCTTCTTTATCTTTTAGCTTCCTTGGCTTTGTTGACAAGCTTGGAGTTGCTTATGAAGCCCCAACAGTAGCAACAGGATTTGGTGCCTATTTGGCTCAGGTAATTATAAAGATTACACTGTATTATATAATATATAGAACATCTTTGGTTTAGGGATTATATGAGAGCTTTTTATTGCGTTGCTTATCCATTAATACTCATGGAGTGCACTGGATTTTAATTTTAGCCCTTGATGAGGGAGGTGGTGGAAAACAAGGTAGAAATTACCAAAGATGAGGCACGAGCATTGATAGAGCGATGCCTGAAAGTGCTGTATTACCGGGATGCTCGTTCCTACAACAGAGTAAGAACTACTCCTGATCTTCACATGTACATGGAGTCATCTGTATGTCTTTCATGAACATGGTATGTTTATTAAAATGCTTTCTGTTAATTCAGCATGAGATTGCCATTGTGACAGAGGAAGGAGTTGAAATTCTTGGTCCACTGTCTTCAGAAACAAATTGGGACATTGCCAATATGGTCAGGTAGGTTGCAATTATGTAATCTACATCTACCACATTGGAAAATGTTTGGTACTTTGACAGGTTTTTTTGCCTGTTATTTCATTAGTAAAACTGTAAAATGATAGCTCAAATGAGATCTGGCTGTTTTCTGCTGATAACAGCTGGAAATATTTCCCTTTTTGTAAATGACTTTGCAAAATGGCGATTATGTAATTGATTAAATGATTGCTGATTGTTTTTATTCTTGTTACAGTGGATTTGAATGAAGGCTCACCCTGCACATTTGGTTTTCATCAGTAGATTCTTT
The DNA here is from genome assembly GCF_052324685.1 of Brachyhypopomus gauderio. Lineage (NCBI taxonomy): Eukaryota > Metazoa > Chordata > Actinopteri > Gymnotiformes > Hypopomidae > Brachyhypopomus > Brachyhypopomus gauderio. The sequence continues at coordinate 13,911,874 of NC_135216.1, read as the reverse complement.
GCATCATTAGAAAACTGCTTTCTTGGGACTACAGTTAGTATAACCATTTATTGACTTTTGTTTAAAAAAATTAAATAAAAACTCTAAAAAGTGTTGTTGGGGTGTGTCTTGTTTGTGTACATTTATTACTGTAGCTTAGTTTTTAAAATTGTTATATGCCAGATCATGAATCATGTCCCTAATGAACAGTCAGTACATGAGTCACAGCCCTGCTTGTCTGGCAAGAGGTTAAATAAACGAACTGGATGGGTCGAGGACTGGATTGTTGAATGGTAAATATATACTATAAAAAGTCTATAGTATGCCATGTGTCATCATTAAGTATCATGAACTATCAAGTGAAGAAAGCTGTCACTCCTGCATGTATGAAGAACATTTTATAAAACAAATGTTCTGATTGGAATTAAAAGCTGTACCTATGCTTTCTAACACCCATACAAAATACTAAAGAACTTAAGATGGTTTATTATAATAAAGCCCTTTTATTATAAACAGCTTTAAATACAGTAGATCATTTGTAAGACTGTTGGAATGGGGGGGCTGTTTGAAATTTGTAAACTGATGCAGATTACCAGCATAATTAGTGTTCATTTTCCTGAAATATGTAAACAGTAATATACTAACAGGACAAAGGAAAAATAAAAAAAGACTAAAACAGATCAGTAGTCAAACAGCAGACACAGGGCTACAAGTGCCCTTAAGAAATATGCTAATTAAGGATCTCAGGATGTTTAGGCATTACTTGGAAGATATATTGTAAGGATTACATTTTCAATAGCGTAAATGTCTATAACAATACCTATAAACTCCGATAAATGCAACTCCAGCACTGGCAATTTGTAAAAATCTAAACAAAATCATGGGCAAAGCTTGCACAGTGCACTGTGAAATACAGACTAACATGCAGTTATGCAAAAAAAAAAATCCATCTATGGCACTGACTGCAGAAGAATATGAAATCAGAGTAAGTCATGACTTGATAATTACATTAGTCAAGAACAAATGTTCAAAAACAATGCTCTGTATAAAAAAGTTTGAAAAGCACGTCATAAAACTGACCTACTTGGAGCAACAAAGTCATTGCGTGACATTTTAATCAAATCAGCTGTCCATTTCAGCATCTTCAAAGCCATGGAAGGATTCGAGGTCACTATCTTTCTCGAAGATCTTTTTCAAAGCCTGCGGATTGGTTGGAGGGGAGGGCAGGGAGGCTGGGGAAGTCATCTCAGGAGGACGGCCTTTCTGTCTAGCTTCTGCTTCCTCCGCTTCCCGCTCCTGAAGTGCGGTGACGATGAGGGCCTCTGTTAAAAGACGCACCAACTCGGACAGCCCCGTGGGCGCCACCTCTGCATTAGTGTTCAACGCCTGTTCGAAGGACCTCTGAACGAGTTCCGGCTTAGCCGCCAAGACGTCCAGCATCTCAATGAGCCACGCCGAGAGCAACAGGGCCAGGTCAGCAGGCTCAGCACCAATCAGGTCTTGTGGTGCTTCGGTCACATGTTGGCTCCAGCGAGCTTGCAGGAACTCTCGCAACACTGGGCCAATGCAGGACTCAAGAGGCTGAAGGCGAGAAGTGCATGCACGAGGCACTATGCCTGGAAGAGTGTTAGCACTGTTGAGTGATGCCAGGAAGTCATTAGTTATGTGTCCGCGGTAGGTGTCCATAACTAGCAATCCCTTCCCTCCAGAGCTGGGGTCCACATGCAGACGCCAGACCTTATCAAGCCACAGTTGGAGTCTTTCTTCATCGGAAAATCCGTCCGGCTTTGCCTCCAAGACAATGATGTCGGGCAGGGATGGCGCATCTGGGCTGAGCGGCTCACCTCTGAGGAAGACCATGGTAGGAAGCATGGTGCCATTAGCCAAGGCCGCAAATACAACATCCATAAGCGGACCTGTTTCTCCAACCAACTTAAAAGCAGACATCATGGAAGAGGAATCGGCTGAGGCTGGATCAAGCTGCTCCATGTCTATGAAAATGGAGAGCTCGTCCATGGCACCAATGGCAGACATACCAAAGCTTTGTGAAGAGACCTGATATTTTATAAATTGAGTAAAAGACTGCACACGCTCCTGGGCTTTATGGGGTAGCAGGCGCCTGGACGTGGCCAAAGCTTGCATGCCCAGGTCATGGCGCAGCAGGAAATCCACCGCCCACTGGTGAGAGATGCCTGGTCCACCATCAGTGCTCATGAACTCGGAAGCTTTGGAGAAAAGGTTGCATTCGTCTACAGGTAGCTGCTGCTCACGCTGACACAACACCCACTCGGCCAGCCGGTCGCTTGCTCGGGGGATCAAACCTTCTCTGCTTTTTGGAGGGCCAAGCTGACGCTGACGTTTGAGTAACAAGCACTGAACTTCTCTTGGCTGGGTGTCAAAGTGGTTGGCTGCCTGAGGAACACCAAAGCACAGGGCGAAGAGTACAATCTTGAGCTGGGATAAAGTAAGGTGTTCTGCAGCAGTGTCTTCTCGCTCAGCGGAAAGCTCCCTGTTCTGTAGCGTTGAATCCTTTGGCTCCGTCCCACAGTTCTCATCAGGGATGGTGCTTTGATCTACAGGCTGCGTTTGAACAGGAATTGATGGAGTGTGGACCGAGCTAACAGGGAGGTTGGGATGGATGGATGTCTTAGTAGGGTGAGGAAGTGAACTCCGACATATCTGCAGTACTTGTAGAGGCATGAAGGTTCCGGTATTGAGCCCATGACCACCTCTAATCAGGTCAGTTGGTATGAAGACAAATCTATAGAATAAACAGTATTTGATAAAGTGAGATACAAAGGTACACATTCCACATTTTTATTAGAATAACCAATTACCTAAGAGAACCTATTATTGGAACGGAAATGAAAATCCTTGCTATGGAAAAAACAAAAGCACAAGTTTTAAGTATGCTCTGACAAATGGTGGAAGCTTATCAAATGTTTTAACCTTATCTGTTTTTAACTGACATTTGTGTTGGAAAGCCTTAGCAGGTCATCCTTCTGCGTTCTGTGGTATACCTCACTGACATCAGAACCAAAGGTATGTGGTTTCAGCAGTCTCAGCAGGTTCTATACCAGCTAACAGTAAAGCAGCATTTCACAAATCTACAAACTAGCAAAGCATGCTAAAACTGCTAGGAGGAAAACAAGTATAAAACTATTCTACCAATAAATAAGCAAACAAAATAAAAAACTTCCCTACAATTCAATTTCTAAACAAACAATTCTTCCAATTAAATTTTCTTCATTGTTTAGCAAATAAAGTGTAATCAATTTACCTTTTATAGCCTCGAGAAAATCCCTCTGAAAAAGACAAGAAATATTTCAGAAAAACGTAAAACAGATCACTGCATACTTACATTCTATTAAATATGAGATGCTTATATTTCAGCCCCTCACCCAAACCCCTCACATACGTTCAAGCCACTCTCCTGTGGGAGAAAAGCCAATGGGACTGTATATGTAAAATACAGCATCTCACCACTGAACTTGAAATGGCTAACACATTGTCCAGGATGATCAACTAGATGCTTGGCCATCCGGTCCCCAACTTGAGTGGTGTAATCACACGAACAGCAGCTTAGCTGACCCATCCTGCAAACGAAAAAACAATCCACAAGATCACCTCCACTCTCCTTCCTGATGCCAGTAAACTGGAGAAAAGGGAAAGCTGAACTCTCTTACTTTGGACAGGGCTTGTACAAGTTCAGGTATTTAGTGGTGCTTTTGCGAGCCACATGATTGCTGCCAATGGATACAAAACATGTTAGCAAGACTTTTTTCTGTTTTTCTAAAAACACAGAGAAAATTTTTACTTTCTGAACATAAACTACAAATCTCTGGATTCCCTACTCTCTTTCTCTCTTCGAGCCGCACCTGGGCACCTCTCAGACACTCACCTAATCATGTGGTTGGCGTACGCCCTTGAGCAGCAGGTGCTGTAGTGGCACAAGGAGCAGTGCACAAAAGTGGGGAAGTGTCTTGAGAAATCTGGAATTTCGAAGTTGCATTCCATGCACAGCTGTTTTTTTAATGGTTCACTGGAAAGAGAAGAAAGAGGTTATGCAGTTCAGTGGACAGGACAGTCTCAGACAGGACGGTTTCTACAAGAAGTGCTCATGGTCTTTGCAGGAACATTTTAAGTGAGGTCTCAAGGTCCCAAACTTCAAATCTAATTTGCAGGTTCATGGTTTGATAATGAATGGTAGTTTTAAAGGAGCAAGAAATCCTTTCTCAATTATTCTTCTTCACATTATGAAATTATGACACGGATCTTTAAGAGATTTGACATCAAATCGATTCTCATGTGTTTTCTAATGTACAGAAACACATAAAAAACTAATAAATAAATATTGTTTCTTGGTGTTAAAAATGACATCTTGCTCCTTTAATTGAGACTGAATACTCACCACTGGCTTTGAAATTTGGACAGGAGTTCCAACATGCTCTCAACAGGCTTTCTCTTTGGAGGGGCGATTTTCTGGATGGGACTAGGAGGTGCAGGAACTGAAGACACAGACACTGGGGCTGTTGAGGTTACGGGGGCTGCTGGGACCTCCTTCCCAGGAGGACTTTGAGAGATGTTGCTTGAGCCTTTAAAGCCCATGTTGTCATCTGTCTTACTCACTGAATAGGCCCGGATGGTTACCTGATAGATAAACCATGTAAATGTTTACTGCCAAATATTCGCTGAATTGCTGAGGTTATTACATGAATGAAGGTTTTCAAGCTCACCCTGGTGCCTGGCTTAAGCCCAATCAGTTGTGTGGGCCTGAGGTGCGTCTGATGATATATGGCCTTATGATCAGCCCTGTCCTTTGCGAAGAGGAACTGAAGCCGGCACTTGTCACAATGCAACACTGATTTTTTCTGGACACGTGAACAGAAATGAACAGGACTGCAGATGTGCTTGAAATACATTTATGTAACTTGCAATTCTCATAATTTTAGATGTCAAATCACTAGACATGGGAAGTAGCATCAACATAACTCTTTCAGTGACGTCAAGAGGAAGTAATGTGAAATGTATAAAGTGGAAGAAACCTCTGTAATACGGTCTTCAGTACTCAGACTGTAGCTCTGTTGCTTACCTGATGCTTGCTGTAGTGCATCTGGTAACTGTTGCAGGACTTAAATACTTTGAGGCAATAGGGACACAGGAGGTTGTTTGTGTTCTTATGAATCTCTCGGAAGTGAAGGACAACATCGTGGTAGAAAGAGGACCGGAAATTACAAACCTAAAGAAACATAAAATTAATTTAGTTAGTCATTTTACAAAAATATTTTTATAAAATGACTGAGACAAAAAGAAAAATACATTTTAAAGCAGTGTGTGTACTTCACCACAAGGGCCGTCCAGGCAGACGCGTGGGAATTACCTGACATTTGTAAGGCATTTCACCAGGCTTGTGTATGTTTTTCATATGATTCAGAAAGAGTGGCTCGTTTTCATAGGACAACTCACAGATCTTACAGACCACTGCAGAAAAAGAAATAACAACCCTTTAATATTATTTATTTACTATCATGTTCAATCTATATAGCGCCTTTCACAAACCCTTTCATTACTCCTCGCCCAGCGTCTGAGTGGCTCTGTGGTTCTTCAGCAGACGGATCATAAGGGACAATGATTTAGTCCACGTGTCCACGTTTATCACAGACACCAGATGCCTAAAGTGGCATGTGGGAGGGGCTTACCAGTGGACTCTACTTGGCTGTGGACAGTCTCCAGGTGGCACTGCAGGGTAAAGGGTGTGCCAAAGGTGCGGAAGCAGTGCTGGCACACAATGTGGCAGTCGACATCCACCCTCTGCCTCTCCATGTCCATGTGGTGCTTCATGTGGTTCATCAGCCTGCGGAGAGAGAATGCTGGGACACCGCTTGCCAAGCAGACCACCAACTAAAGCAAGGACGCACTTCAAAACTTTAGTTAAAAACTCAACCCTTAAAGTCCCTCTGCACACCTCTGTGAATTCAGGCTTACTTGATGTTGTTCTTTAGCTTCTTGTCGCAGAGATGACATTTCATCATCACCGGTGCCTGGCTGGTTTCTGTGACGACAGGCTGCCCAGGGTCTTTCCCGTAGTAGAAGTCTTCCACCAAGATGATGAGCTTGCCATGCTGGTCGTAGTCCCCGGTGCCTGGGCTGGGAGCTCCTTCCAGGATCTCAGATGTGGTGATGTGCTTCAGTGGGAGGGGTGGGGAGGCAGCAAGATGTCTACCGCTGCTGGACGGCGAGGACGATTGTGAGGAGGGACTGGTGTGGACAGACACGCTGGCTCGTTTGGCCTTCTTCTTGGGGGGATGGACGGACAGGGCCTGGATGCTCTTAATCAGTTCTGGACTGCATTGCTGTAATGGGCCACAAACAAACAAAATCCATCATCCAAATCACATGGCAGACTGTCCACCAACACTACAGCTGAGTAGTAGTGTTTCAAAACACCATGTTCACTGAAGAGCCCAACGGTGAAACAAGGCACTAGTCATTACATGAGATCTCCAATCATGTCTGCAAGTGCACTGACTGATTTCTCGTGCTCAATATTTCCACAAATACCAGTCAATTCACAGTCTCTGTATTTCCTACAATGCAAACACTTATGTTTGTGGCACATGGAGTGTGGTTATTAATTACAATTTTAGTATGAGCGGTAGGCAAAAAAATACTTGCAAGCCTATGTCATTTTCTAGCATAGTATGATCACTGGCAGAATGATTCTGAACCACTGTGTATTATTCATACGTGACTTGGATAGAGTAGTGGAGGAGAACTTACACACACATAGCCACGGAGAGACTGCACAGATTTATAAGAGGTGCCACAGGTCATGCATGACTGTGGCAGTCTGGACACACTTCGAAATACTGTAAAATATGCAGACAGATTATATATAATCTCTTACATCAGTAATTGACAAGAGTACACCAGTAGCAATGATTCTCAGCTCAGTCCTTGAGGACAACCAGACGGTTCCACGTTTTTGCTCTAACCTAATGTCCTGGGAACTTGGACAGAGCAAAGCTGTGGAACTGTCAAGTGGGCCCTGAGGACTGGGTTGAGAAGCACTGACATAAATCCCTCACATGTACATTAGTTTCTCTAGGTAATATGATACATAAGACAAGATACAAAAAAAATAAAATCTGGGACATTAGCACTGGCCATGTTAAAAGGTGATAATGGCTGACCTTTGGTGATAGCAGAAGTACTAGGAGTGGAGGTGTGGGCTTGGGGCTTTGGTGCCAGAACACAGGGAGCCTTGGTGGACATTGGGGCTGGAGCTGGAGCTAGGACTGGGACAGGGGCCAGAACAGGGGCCAGGACGGGGGCCGGGACCACCTTTGCAGGCTGCAGCGGTGGACTCCCCCCTTGACCAGCAAATGATGGCACCGAAGGTGCAGGGGTAGTAAATCTCACTGTAGTGCCTGTGGAAAGATCAAATGAATTAATGGAGGTAAATATAAGAAGACAAAATACATAAACCAATACTTAACAATAAGATAAACCATGCACTGCTATATTCCATGGCACTAATACCAGAGATAGCCGGAGAGGAGAGGGGATGTAGGTTGGAAGATGTGACACCCAGACCGGTCATCCTAGAAGTGGCTACAGCGGCGATGCTCTGTACACCAGAGGGACCACGGATTGTGAGAGTGACTGGGATCTGGACTGCGGTGAAGTTTCCTGGGGGCACCGCTCGTGGTACGGCTGATGGTGCAGGAAGCTGTTGGGTGATGAACTGGCCAGTCTGGGCTGAAGTAGAGATATGACAACTTAGCCAGCATGTGACCAAAGGCAAAGCAGATGATGAAGCTGGAGTTTTCAAGCTAATTTCCATGAAACCCAGAGAGTCCACTTAATTACTTTGCTACACACCAAGGCCCAGTAATCAGGGGTTCTGGAGGCCCTATTATCTTGGCCCAGTGTAGAAGGAGTTGGGCCCGGTTATCTTCCCCATGTATATGAGGAGTTACAACAAACCAAAAACCTGTTTTGGCCGTGTGTCTCCAGGGGATGTATTGAAAGAAAAATTAGTCATATTCTTTGCATTATTTTTGTAACCTGGAAAATACATATTCATCAGAAGTATGTAAGTGCAATATCTACTAGCTAGAGAATTTGAGAAACATGAATTAAGAGGAACCTGTACCGGGAGTTAAAAATGTGACAGCTTGGCCAGTAGGGAGGATGTAACCTATTTGGCTTACAACGCTTTGAGTGCTGCCTGAAGGGGCCTGGAAGCAAAGATGAAATAAATACATCAAATGAGAAGCACAGTCTGAATCCAACAATAGCTTTAACGAGTGGAAATGAAAATGTCACATTCAGTGCTTTCAAAGGAGGAAGAAAACATTTTCATGTAGAGTTCAAAATGTGTGGAAACAGCATATTATAATTTTCATTTTCTATACAAATAGGAATAGTGCTTAAACATTGAGGTATTATTCCAAGTTAAAATGAGGAGGTCATGGTACAAGGAGAGAAGAAAAGACCACAGGTTTGTCATGTGCAAGTCAGAGTGGACACACCTGTGAGGCGATGTAGACCGGCTGTCCAGTGGTGCCACCAGCAGCTATCTGAATAGGCTGCAGAACACTGGGCAAAAGTGCCTTGGGAACAGAAGAAGCTTAGAAGAAGAAAAACTCCTCAGTCAGCATTTCAGAGTTGAGAACAGCTAGTTTGTTAAGTTCAAATAACAACAAGGCCTGTAAGCATACATTATATCAGCAAATTATAATTGTAATATTAGTAAAAGTTAACAAAGTTAAAGCAAACAACAATTATCTAAGGATTCAATTATATATTTGAAGAGCCACCACTCCAAATGTTTGCTTTAAAAAAACATTTGGCCTCATGTATGAACATGTTTGTGTTTTTTTCTTAAAATTCTCACAATATTGCCTTAAAGTTAGGTTGTGTGCATCATTTCAGATTCAGGAGAAGCTCATGTTTGCCAAATAGTAAATGACTAATAAAAACAACTGAAATTAGTGCATGTTCCTGCAAACAGTTAAACAATATATCGGTCAAATAGGGTGCCCTGCTCTAGTCTCTTTACATGAGTTGTTTAGAGATCACCTGAGCTCTTCTTAATTTAGAGATCTTTGAATAAAAACATGTAACTATAGCAGCATCAATAGTGGAATTAATTTCCTGGAAAAGCAGAGAAATAATGTACATTTGCTTGTGTTGTTTGTGCAGTCACACAAAGTTTAAACTGTCATAGAGTAAAGTACATATGCCTGACATGAATTAAGATTAATAAGACAAACAGGGGCACTATATGAATAAATTGTATTGGGGGTCACAGGCAGAGACGAGATAATCTGTCTATTAAAAAAATATATTTCTATATATATATCACTAAAAAATTTGTGAAGATGATCAAGACGACCAAGACTCTGTTTTTTGAGCTCAGACAAACCTGACATTTCATTCACTCCTCATTTCAGCTACGCATTTATGGAAACATACCAGGAGCAATTGGCAAAACTGTTGTCTTAATACCAGTCATGGCAAGAGTTGGGGCTGAGGAAATAGACGGAGACACTACAGTAGCCCCATCAGGAGGCACCGCTGAGACTACTTCATGCCCATTTTGCGCTGAGAAGATAAAGGTTTTCATTCAATTCTTAGTACTTTCTTTAAATCTATGGTATAAAACATTAATAACACACAGCTTAAAATACCAATAGAACTTTTTGTCGCTTACCTGCATTATTTATGTTTACTATTTGATTAGCCTCATCTATGTTATTTTGACACGGCGCTAGTTCCTCCTCCTCACACTGCATGTAAAGTTCCGATTCAGCCATGTTCCATAAAGTCTATAACAGATCATCCACAAACAATATAAATAAGCGGAAATATGGTGTAGATGGTCTCTGACGGGTGTGTGAGAGACATCGACGTGTATCCCATAAACTACATTGGATATTATTTAAATGCAGTACCAAATTCACATTACACTACATACAGCAGCAAAACCGTTCAAAACATTAGTTGAGAACACTCGGATGAAACCTGTATAAATACTTAAAATAGTTAAATACGTAAAATATTACAAAAACGCTTTCTCTGTAGTCAAACAACGCAAACGGCGAAACACTAGTACAGAAACAGATAGTTTCGTGTCAATTCAACATTTCTACTGCACACCCAACATCCACACAAACTCGCCATCCACCAGAAACTCCCACAAGCTGAACGTGTGCGACTAAAAACGCACTGGCCGGTTTCACGTGGGCTCCCCACGGACCCTCCCACAGCTGAACGTGTGCTGCTCACCTCACTGGCCGGTCTCACGTGGGCTCCCACGGACCCTCCCACAACTGTGCTAGCTGCTGTGGCTAGCCTTAGCATATTACCCTGGCTAGCTACATGAGTTACAAAAAAACTTCCAAAAACGCTCATGGTTTACTGCTTCGAGCAAGTCAAATAACAAACATCTTACCTCATTCGCTATTAAAGCGTGCAACCCGAAATATAACACCGTATTCCGCGCGTAACTTTTATTTCTTCGCGGGCTTTGCGATCAGAAGAAAAACAATGTGTACGAAACTCTGCAGGTCGTTTTTCCTTCTCCAAGCCGATCGCGGTGGTAGGCTGAACAACTCACAACGTCATTTCCCTCACCTCTTGGCCGCACGCTGATTGGCTACGATCTTTGGAATCGGGGCGGGCCAATCGCTCATGTTCCAATCTCTTTTTAAAAAGGTGTAAATTACTGGAATGGAATGTAAAGTGTACTGTAAAGTGTACTGTACATTGTACTTTCTGCTATACCGTTAACATGTAAAGTTGTACGCGAGCCTCGCGTGTCCTCTGATATCTCGCACAAGATATGTGATACTTATCATAGTCCCAAAAATATCAGTGCGTTCATTCGAGGCACCGTTGACATTTCAGGGCTAAACACCCATTGTGTGTCAAAAAACGACTTTACAAACATCAGCCTGGAATAAATATTTTGTATTCCACTATAAAATTGTCATAAATATGAACTATTGCCACTAGTCGCGTTTTCGTGGCGGAGAAAGCTGCTAGTTAGCTAGCCAACGATTCAGGAACTAGAGCTGATGGCTTGATGGTGACGGCAAACCTAAGTAACTGTTGGCTGTCTCTAGCCTGTAGTAATCTTGTAGCTAGCGTTAGCTTCCAACAAATGAATTAGTGGAGAGAACAGTTGGAACATTGTTTATTTGTTTCTCAGTTACATGTTTAACGCTAAAGTTTTTGTTAAATGCCATACGACATGAAGCCAATTTAAGCCATTAATATACAGACCATTCATGTTTGATGGACAGCTAGCTACAATCAGCCAAACCAGATCTGTCTTTATTCGGCAACTAGCTAGCTTGCAGTTGAGCTTCTTGCTTCAAAATGGCGATAACATCTTAATCATCCGAATAGTGCTGCATGCATTCACTGAATTTATAGCAGCTGTTTCCTCAAATTAATACATCAAGCGCAGATCGATTCACAGCATTCTTCTGCCAACAATAACAAATGTAAAAGTTGGGTTGTCGTGCTATAGCAAACGTTGGGCAGTCTACTACATAAAAGCTTATGAACAGCTTCGAGTCAGAGTAACCAGCTAGCATTAGCTATCGTAGTGTCGATTTGTTACAATTGACACATCAAAATTGTCAAAATAATTAATATGTTAGTTGTATCTTTTCTATCAGTTCTGCTCTGTCAAATTAACCTTCAAGTTATCGATTGATAGATACTAAACACTACTAGAACTACTAACACTACTAGTAGGCTAGATTAATTAGACCGTCCCCTATTAACTCCATTGATCGATCATATAAACCGTCTAGCTAGCTAGGTAGGATTTCACAGATTCTAATTACCCATGCTGATAATATGAATGAGCATTCTCAAAGTCACATTGCTTATATTTGCACATGTTTTAAAATAAAATAAGACCACACTTATATTGACTTAACAAACGGTAATACAGTTTTTTGTTCATTTGCGAATATGGTGTAGCCACATTCCCTTGTGGTGATAGCTCAATAGTTGTTATCGAACCATCTATCCATTTACATACTGCTACACATTTTACTCATGCATTGCACTATGGAACAACTGTCTGCAAAACTACCAAACACAATATCTATTCTATATATCAATCCTAAATGAAGCAACCATATCACTGTGACTGATTCTGTAATTAGAAAGCTGCAACACACACTTGATAACACTACTTTAGTTTTTCTAATTTGGGATCCTGTTCTTGTAATTGTTATACATCATCACACTGTATCTGCAGTTATAATGGTACACAAATGTTTCCCTGACACCATTTTTATTATTATTGCGGTTTAGCAGTTTTCCTTGGGTACTACACAATAAGCCGTGCAACATGATCTTAGTCTAATCTGCTTATGAAACCTTAACTGTGGCACCGTGTGAGATGCCTAGAGCTCTGCATTATACACAGACTAGGCAGCTGTCTCTAGTGAATGTCAGCCCTGATAGCTCTCTAACATTTGACATGAATCTAGATAACTCAGCAGCTCATATGTGGGAGGAACTGAAGTCAAATCATCTGGCCAAATATGGGGCAATAACTGTGGCTACAGCTATTAGTAAGTTATATACCTACTTGAATACTGTGTATTGTAAACTGTAGTTAGGCTACGGTCTCATGATGTTTTTTGAAATGCTGTCTATGCAGAAGGTTATATAATATATAACATTCTAAAAGATGAAATGGTGATCCATTACATTTATACAGTATAATGTACAAGTATATACATTCTGTTACTGGCTGTAATGTTCTTTTTTATTCTAACTAGATGAACAAATTTGACAGATTTATTTTGATAAATTCATATTGTTATTGCTGGTTACAAGTCAAATTTTAGCTTTATCCTTGGCAAACATTTCCTGACAAAAAATATATTCCTGCAATTTCTGAAACCATATAATGGTTAATGGATACAATATAATAATAAATTTAGAAAAATATAGGATTCTGAAATATATGTTAACATTTTATTTGTAGACATAAAAACTGTGATCTACAAGACCAGGCACAATGCAAGGTTTAATCCCCCATTTTGAGGAGATTATTAATACTAATCTGGTTAGCCTTCTGTCTCATAAATAACTTTAACACAGAAAATGTGTCAGTGTGCATGAAACAACTGTGACTGAGATACAACATTTATCAACAGAGTTAATCACTGTAACAGCATATCCAAACCTTTAGCTAAAACAGTTGTATGAGTGTGATTGCTTATAAAACCACACCAGGCTTGGCATGTCAACTCTTCAAAGCTGTTTGCAGTTAAAAGGCTTACATGTCTTAGTGTTTTTATAAATTACATTACATATCAAGTATTATTTGGGGTTTTCTGTTTTCCGATAAATGACAACCCAGAACCTTTAGGTTAGAAAATGTCAACAGAGATTCATGCATCAATAGTATGCTTACAGTTTATTTGAATCTTTAATTAATTCAGACCCAATATATTTAAAGGTATCAATTCAGTGGCTCCCATGGAGGGTTACACTCAGAATTCCAGACTGTGAAGAATAGCATAGAATGCACTTAAATAAAACAAATTAAAGTCACACAAGATCTTTTGACCTGAAATTTGTATAATGATGCTGGGTTTCAAAGTGAAATCCCATGTCTCTCTAAAAAATTGCATATCACTGTACAGTAAGTTCTGAAACAAGGATGAGCAGCAATACTAAGATTATTCAATATACTGAAATATTAGCATTAAGGCATTAAACCTGGTAAAAGCCTTTCTTGTATTTAAAAAAGTGTGTTGCTATTTGTAAAGCCAGAGCACAGATGTACATGCAGCTGTTGAAAAATGTTGAGCTAATACAGAAGAAAAAGTCTTTTACAAAAGTCTTTAATATGCCAGCACTCCTTTATATTAATTCCAAATAGTTAAGAAATATTTAGAACAAGTCCAGTACAGAAAAGCAATCACAACATCCTTGATTTTACCTTTAATGACAACTTATCAAATGTAGGTTTCGTAATGTTGAAGAAGTGGATTGCAGGAGGAGTATGCTACAGTTCTGTGCGATTAGATGGGAGAACGGTTATCATCACTGGTGCCAACACAGGCATTGGGAAAGAAACAGCATTTGATATGGCTAAGAGAGGTATACATCCTGTAACCACCATTACCATCACCTGACAGTTATTTAGCATTTAGAAGATGCTATCTTAAAACATTATGTAGCAAGCCAATAACTTTAAGGTATAAGGGCATATTTTTCAGGAGCAAGAGTTGTGATGGCTTGTCGAGACCTCACAAAAGCTGAGAATGCCGCAGCTGAAATACAGCGTTCCACAGGAAACGTCAACGTGGTGGTGCGGCATTTAGACTTGGCATCCTTGTACTCAGTAAGACAATTTGCGCATGAATTCATTGCTACAGAAGGCAGACTGGACATACTCATTAACAATGCTGGTGAGCCCATTAAAAAAAAGGTTTCGATGCCTTGTACTTATGAAAACTTTCTAACTTTTGCCTGTGAGTAATTTCATGGAACATTTGAAATGTTATTTACAGATGACACAGAGATATTATATTTTGTCAAAATTTTCAATTGTTCAAAAACTGTTGTTTATATTATCATGATTAACGGAGAGGGCTACTGAAAGTTTAAACATTTTCCAGATATTTTAGAAAGGACTTGATTAAACTATGTCTTTAAGTTAAACATGATTCAAACTCTTTAAAGAGCCAGATATGTATACATATGCAAATATAAACCCACTTATCCACTTTATAGCCCATTCCAGAGAATACCGCTTATTGTGTAGTAGTATGAAATATGTCACATACTCAATTTCAAAATGAATTTAAACTTGTTTTAGAGCTACGGCATTTTGCTAATTATCCATGAATTTAGCATAGTGACTATCTAGCTAGTCGGTTTGCTATTTAATTTACACACACACACACACACACACACACACACACACACACACACACACACACACACACACACACACACACACACACAAAACTAGTATTTTTATTACTGTATTATGTACTACTAGGGTATTACATGACAGTACAATGACCCTTATTGTTCTCTATTAGGAGTGATGATGTGCCCCCACAGTTTCACAGAAGATGGATTTGAAACTCAGTTTGCTGTCAATCATTTGGGTCATTTTCTCCTCACTGTTTTGCTCCTTGATGTTCTGAAGATCTCTGCTCCTAGTCGTGTAATCAATCTCTCTAGCATTGCCCACAAAGGGGGTAAGCATTACCTCTTAAATGGAGCCCTTAGAGTTACTAGATGTTTTGTTCTGTTTTGATTTAAATCAGCGTTTCTCAGTCCAGTCCTTGAGGGTCACCAGATCTGTGGAACTGTCAGGTGGACTGGGTCGAGAAACACTGATCACTATATGATATCCAAAACCCTTCAGTTGCCCCACAAATGGTATACTTGATGCTACTATTCCAGATATGCTATCAGTATTCAATTAAAGCAAGGTGCCCAACTTGGATCCTGGAGAGCAAAGACTACAGCAGAGTTTGGTGGTGTTTGGTGATGACTAAGTCTGGTAATGAATAGAAATAAGTGTATTTGATCAGGGAATTTACCAAAATGTGCTGGGATTTCACTCCAAGGTGTCAACAGGCAACCCTAGAATTACAGGCAATTTAGGTAAAGACATGTATTTTATGTTCTGTAACAGTTCTCAGATTTTCTAAACTACATTCAATTGTGTTCTAGGACAGATTAACTTTGATGACCTGAACTTCCATCAAAAACCCTATAATGCTTTGGATAGCTACAGGCAGAGCAAGCTGGCCAATGTGCTCTTCACCAAAGAACTTTCACAGCGGACCAAAAGTATGAACTGCACTCGTTAAAATTTTACACTGCAAATATTTTTAGCACAACATTTACTATTGTATAAACACACAAATCTTCAACAGTCAGGTTTTCCTTGTTTGGTCTTGTCAAGAGTTGTCTGATAGTTTCCTCACAACCGATCTTGCTCTCATTAGGCCGTGGAGTAACTGCGTATGCCGTGCACCCTGGAGTTATCCGTACTGAGCTGGGTCGCTATGTGCAGTCACGACACCCTGTGATCAGCGCCCTGCTGTTCTTCCCCTCTCTCATACTGATGAAGACTCCAAAGGAGGGTGCTCAGACCTCCATCTACTGCGCCGTCACCGAGGGGCTGGAGAACTACAGTGGCTGCTACTTTAGGTGGGTTTATGATTTTGACCTAGATTTCTAGCTATGGTACTGGGATACCAATATGAAAATTGTAGATTGTAATCAGGTGTGTCATCCTGGGTTTCTAATCAAATTGAAAATTCACATTTATTACTAACTATAAGTTAGTGTTTATTTTTATAATACACATTTCAGTTAGCACTTAAATTTGAATATTGCAGTATCATCTGTATATTTCTGTAGTCACAATTTGCAGAGTAATTAAAATACAGTATAAATACAGTCCTGGTACATGTGTGTAAACTTTGTTGTGATTCTGAGTGTTATGCATGATCGTGTCAGTGATTGCCATCTGAAAGATCCAGCTCCAGAGGCTAATGATGATGTCGCTGCTATGAGATTATGGGATGTGAGTTCTAAGATGGTGGACTTCAAAGAAGAGGACTGAAACCAGCCAGCACACAATTAAA